>NC_044578.1:25562220-25864960 GCF_901933205.1 Camarhynchus parvulus | reverse complement strand
TCAGCAGCAGCAGATTCACCTCAATTATCACCCACTCAGCAACTCACAGAATCCTTAGTCCCAACTAATCCTTGGCTAAAGGAAAAATGAACATTATCCTGACCAAAGCAGAGCAGCTCAAGGTATCAATCTGATGATAATCTATTCTTATCTATAATCTTCAACTAAAAATAAGAGGAGGCCCCCAGTTATCCTCCAATATAATTTTGGAATGAAGCTCTGGAAAGCTTTATCTTAGGGTTAACTTGAAACTGCACAAAGAAAAATCCTGCCATGTGTGATGAAGGGGGAAGGCACTCAGGCAATACCTGTAGCAGAAGGGTCTAAAACAAGCTGCAAAGCTGGCTGGGGTGTTTGTCCTGCCGACCCATCTGCAGCTGCCTGGCCACTGCCATCACTGAATCCTTCTGGGAGTGCAGTGACATACTGGTCCTTCTCAGAATCCCGCAGGATCTCTTCCATTGCCTTCTCCAGCTCCTCATCTCCATCTGAAAATACCTGTAAGCAGAAGGAAATTACATTTTTTGAAGGTACTTGTAGATGTACTTTCATTATTAGTTTTCAAATATATAGTCTTACTAATTGCAAAAGTTAAGAAACTTTGCTGAATGAGACAACAAACCAAGAATCAATAAAACTGAATTAAATACAATCCAGTGTCACATTTCCTTACATAAAATGCAGATGTTCTCAGAGCTAATCCAAAAACCATCCATCAAAAAACTACAGACCTCTTAGAATAACAATTTGTGTATTTAGAGCCTCCATTCAGACTAGAGATAATAGACTTTGCTACAATTAGTCTTAAAGAAAATTTTACTATCTTAGTCATATCCAGTGCATTTCAGTTGCTTCACCAATTTTCCCACACATAAGAGTGGTGCAAGCCTAAGGAAATGAAAAAAAAGAATTGGAGAGACACACTCCCTAAAAGAAAAATAGAATCTTTCACAAGTACCAGCTTTTCAGACAAAAGAAAACCATGGCCAATGCTGCATCATGGATTCTGCCTCCAGCCCAACAGCCACTTTCTCAATTAAAGAAGCAGATAATGTCTAATATAGACAGAAATTATCAGCTGTAAATAACTGTCAAATAGTACAGCAAAGACAGACTAGGTATTTACTGTCATTTCAGGGGGAATAAATTGCTGTTGTTCCAAGCAAAGCAAAACCAGTACATTGGCTACTACAGCTCAAATGGCAAAACTGGTATTTAACCTATCAGCTGTCACCCAAGTGCTAAAATATTCTGCTATTTAGAGGTAGAAATCTTTTAGAAAAGGTCCTACTCATGCCTAAAGTAGCACTAAGCAGGAAAACTAAATTAGACACTAAAGTGCAAGACATGCTGTAATCTATTCCTATATAGACTAATTACATGCTTTTAAGATAAGTCTCTGATCTCTCAATAAAGAATATTAAGCTTTAAACTGAATCTCATTCTTTCTAAAGTCCTTTACTCATGTATAGACCCACAGAATACAACAAAGCTAACTCCCAAAGAAGTTATTAAAAGAAAACCTGAACTGCCACTTTTGGACAGATTTGTTTAATCCAAGCTCTTCATTTCACTGGCAGTCAGCAAGGACAAAAACTACAGTCTAAAACTCTCCTTAAGCACACACCAATTATGCACTCTTTCCATCAATACAAACCTTGCCAGACATTTAAAAAGAAAGCCAGAGCAAACCTTTAGCTGTGGCTTCTCATCATTTCCAGAGGCGTCCTCAGATTTCTGATGAACCAAGACAAATTCTTCATTAATTAACGTGGATACAGTCTCAGGAATCCTGCTGGCTTTGCTAAATGATGTTTTGACTTCCATCTCAGGTCAGTATTCTCTTCCTGCCACCAGAACCTAATAATGACAAAAAAAAAAATAGTTTTGATGTTGTGCACAGTATGTTAATAGGTATAATATAAAGATACTGTGGAACAATAAAATACTTAAGATTATACTACTGTATTTCTCAAACTCTGATTTCATTGGTAGAAGGAATCTTATGATTTTTAGGCAGGTGTTTAAAATTCCTATGATTTAACAGCAGTGGCTGTTATCTATGCATATAGATAACAAATGAAGAGGTTCACCCCAGAGCTTTGACTTCCCCTGTTTTTCACCTTCCAGAGTCTGCTTCCTCTACCTCCCTAATTTGTGCCCTTGGTTTTCCCTGATACAGGTATTTTCCTTACCCAGAGTGTCACAAAGGTCATGTGAAAATACAGATTACCTGAAGGCTAATGTCCCAAAAACTGCATACCAAGTGTATGCTCTCCACATAAAAACATTATTTAGCAATCACTTATGTTAGGGAATTTTGTTATCCTTTATATCTATAGGTGGTGAAGTCAAAAGTGATACTAAACCACAATCAGATCCTTCTCACCTAATTTCCCTGAAACCCTCTGCAATAGTTAAAACTAACCATACCATTTAAAAACAAACATAAGTAATATAAACATAAATATACAATATAAACAATGAACCTATAAATATTAAGGCAACCAAGAACAAGATTTCCTATCTCTGCACAAGAAAGAAAAGCAAATCTATAAACAAAGAGAAAGGGCAAAATAATGTTCAGTCTATACATTACAAGTTCATATAAAAATACAGAGCTGAAACATTCCAAGCACGCCAGCATGAGGACACCTATTGTAGCTATCCACCAAATAAAGCCAGCATGACCTATATTAACTCACAATGTCTACCCTCATTCCTTGGAGAATAAAGAGCTGAATCTCAGACTTTTTCCTTATCTATTTTTATATTTTCTGTGTCAAAAAAGGGAAAATATATTTTCAGACTTCATAAAGAGCATGCACTTCAACATATGGTCTACTTCCATTCCAGTTTCCTGAAAAACACTGCTCTGGCTGAGTGCTGGGATGCATTGTGTTCAGGAGTCAGAGTTCAGGTGAGTCACAGCACAGGGGGAAAAAATCTGTGACTGTCATTTTTGGGAGGCTGGAAAGTGCTCAAGGAGGAACAGCTCAAGCCACATCTGCTGTGAGCAGGAACAAGAAGAGGTTAAGCTTCACTCTGCCCTTCCCAGCAGCACCAAGGAGCAGAACTGCACCACTCTTGCTTCTCTTCCAATTCCAACCACCCAGTGATCAAGAGAAGAATGCTGACTTAGGTCTAGCAGTAGGGAACTCGAAAAACAGCACAAAGACATGCATGTTCTCCACCATTTAACAGGTGTTACTTATGATGTTAGCAGGAACAGAAAGTTTAGCATTTTCAAAGCAAAAAAAAGCAATTGTAGGAACTAGACAACTTTCAATACTGTAGTATTTTCTATAATTTTTGAAACTACAGTTAACATGCTTTTGCCCTTTCAAAGACTTGGCTTAGCATAACTTACATGCAACTCCTCAAAAAGCTTTTCCCTCTCCTTAACCAAGCCACAGTTTTACCCATCAACCCAGTGAGGGCATTACATGTAGGAATGCCAGAAAAAAGAATAATTCTTTATATAACTGATTTGTACAGCATAAAAACTTATTAGAAGTCACCTTATAAAAAAGCCTCTAAACAACAGCTGGAATACTCAAGAGTGGCTACAAATTTGGATGAGCAGTTTCACACACACTGACATCTTTCAGATCTCCAGACCAACCACAAACAGGAATATTGTCCTGACAAATGATGTAAGCTGAGTTCCACCCAGCCTACACAATGGACTCACTGCTGCAATAGGTTTTACTTCAACTTTTTAAAAGCAGCTTTGCTTTAAAGATTTTCTTGGCAAAAGAAAGAAAAGGGTTTTACCACACAAGATTTTAAGTATGTTACAAAAAGTTTATTAACTACAAGTATTTTTTATCAAGTGTTGTAAAAACATCGCTGAAGCGTTTGTTTGCAATAAACAGCAAATCTAGCTCAAAATACAAATTTCAAAGTAAATCCTCTACATAAAAGTGAAGGTCAGCTATTACAGAACTCCTCAAAGGCAATGAAAGGCCTTTAGTTATGGTCCCCAAAACCAGTATATCCTGAAGAATCATTATTTTTGCAGTGACATCAGCACTGGAAAAAACAAAAGAGGGGACTGTCAGCCACATCAGGAGCAAAGGTCCAGGCTATCAGAGACCCTTGCTCCTCCCACTGCATACCTTAACAGTTTTATGTGTTTTAGTTGAATTAAATTTAATTTTTGAGCTTACTTATGGGAGAGTAACACAAACTCCAATGTAAAATGGTTTTACTTTGTCATCAGTCAAATGCGGATTGCTAACATCAGATTATCAACAACTCTTCTTTCTGCAAAGAAGTAAGAACCAACAGGCACCATGGGAACTATGAATTGTTTTCCGTAGCAGTATTTCAATAATAAAAGGAAGAAAAATATACCATTTGTAAAGCCAAAGAAAAGTTATATCATGCAAATACAGAAGCTTACTGACACACTAAATACTTATTCTTGCCCCATATGGGTAAATGGAGATTAAGAGAATTTCTACTTCCTAAATATTAATCTGAAAGTAAGTATTATAAACATTAGATAACAGGGAGGAGCTCCTTATTCAGGTCAGATAAAAGCAACTGCAAGAAAGTGTATGGCATGCTGTGAAATTGAGTTACAAGGCCTTTAATGTGTTTAAGAGTGTACTCCAAGTCTGCCTTTACAAGCAGCTGAAACCACCACAGCCAGTGCAGACACACCTTTTTCTATACACAACTACATTCACTGGATCAATGAGCACCCCAGAACCCCTCATTCCAGTCCTTCATTACAGACTAATCCAACCTACTGTCAGTGCCCCCCTCTCCCACTGCAGTACAAACAAAGCCACTCCAGCTTCAGTTTGGCAGTAAAACACAAACACAAGCAGATCAGGCATTTAGGAAAACCTTTATACACTGTATTTTATGATCAGTCTTTGACCAAAAATAGGTTTTATTGCCAGAGACAAACTACCATAATCAAGTCATTTCTTCAAACTAAACAATTTAAACTCTGACACGAACCTCACTCAAGAATATAGCTGTGATTCTCAAGAAGACTATTGAGATTTACATCACCTTAAGTAGTAAGCTACATAAAGAGAAAAAATTTAAATTTTTTCATTATAAAGACATATGATCTAATATTTCAGCCAAGTGCTTTTGAGGAAAAGCAGTAAAAAGAATAAAAATGCTTCCAAAAGAATAATGCATTAAGATTTTTTGAGGCAGAGAAAAACATCTGAAGAAGTTTTTTTTCCTTAGTAACAAGAAGAGAGACACATGCACTCTGGACTTTCCAGTCATCAGCACTCAGTGAATGGTCACTCTCATTTCCCTTTTGTCATTGGCTCTAGTCCTCTTTTTTTACTCATTACCAAATCAAGCACTTGAAACCTCCCTTCTCCTACACATATAAAGAAAAAAAAGGACAGCTGACATACTAGACATGAACAAAATCTAGGAACAGACTCCTACTACTAAACTCAAGCATCTCATTTTTTTAAAATTGTCCTTTTTAATGAAAAGTTTAAAGTTAAGAATGTAAGAATTTATTTCTGACTGGATTAGTCAGAACATATAGAAGTTGTTCAACCCACAATCACATCAGGTTTACTCCCTGATGACCTCAACAGCTGAATGCTGGCTCAGAGTCCTGAGAAATGAGGTTTAGCATTCACTTTACCAGTTTCTGGGAGGACAGCAACCAACAGTGAAGAGCTGCCAGTCAGGGACAGGAAAGAGCAAATCCAAAGCACTTCAGCTGCCTCAGCTCCAACCCGGTACCTTAGTTTGAGCTGCGGGTGGAGTTCAGTTTCAAATGAAAAATATACTCTCTGTTCTGCCAATGGTGATCCAAGGATTGGAACTTCAGGTCAGATGGTGCCTTCCCAAATCCTCAGAGCCAGGAGCCAGAGCAGCTCCTCCAACAGCATCTTCCAAAAGACGACAACAAATTCAGCTGTCAAAGTTCTCTTCACGGCAGGGAACACTGGGAAGTGTGTACTGCTACTGTGAGGAAGTCATTGCTACAAAGGAGGTACCTTGAACAGTCATGCTCCTTCCTATAGAGAAGGTATCTTACCCCATCCTTTGCTGAATAATATCACACACACATAAAAAAATCAGAAACAAATACACAGGAGGACTTTTTTCTAAACTGAGTGAAAGAAAGCCTACTATGATAAAAGAACTAATTTTTTTAAAAATAAGAGTTTCAGATAAGGTTTTCTGACAGAGTTTAAGACCAAAGAACTTTTGAGATACAAAGAAATTATTCAGACATAGTTTTGAGAGACTATGTGTGGAGGTGTGGCATGGTATGTGGCTCTTGCTCCAAAACACATTTTAAGCCATAGGGACAACACAACGACTGCAGAAAAGCTGCTGCTTTTCTCTATGAGCTTTATGATGTAGTTTTGGTGAAGCCAACCTCTCTGATGTACATCAGCTCCCATTATACACAGTCCTGCATAAAAGGTAACTAAGCCATACTACCTGGACTCTTTTGGGTCCAGTGATCAGAACTTTGACATATGCTCAGTACTAAGCTGTGGAAGGCTCAAACCCAGCAGCTTCCCCACTTCACTGCAGAGAGGCACCCCAAGTTCTCTACAGCTGCCTTTGTAAAGCAGCCTAGGTGATTAAAGAGCAGGAAAAGTGAAGAACAGTGATTCTAGAACAGCCAGGGGGATTCAGCACTGAATCAGAGCAAGGGACACAGGACAGAAACACTCCTGATTCCTTCTCCCCATAACTCTTCCATGTACTCACACTGAGCCCAGACTTGCAAAAACACATCCCATGCAGAACACAAACACCTAGGCAGCGATGCACCATGAATCCCTGGGACTGCAGAGCATCACAGGCCAAGGCACTGCTGCAACACACTCATCATCACAGGAGAAAGAATCAAAGGCTCTGGAAAGCCACTGACTTTCCAGAAGGAAACTGCTTTGCAGATCTGATAGATTCAAAAACTTCCTCTGCAAACTGGTCTCCAAAACTAAACATAATTTTCACATGAATCAGTCTTCTAAGTAGGCATCAGACTTTTTTGTATTTACTTCCAGTTTGTGTGCAATATTTCAAAGTTGTTGTCCTAGGTCCCTGTTGGTTTGTGGAAAGTAAAAAAAAAAATCTTTAGCTTCAGTATTATAAGCACCTAAAAATTAGAAAATGTAGAGCTATGAAAAGACAGCAATTAAGGGAGATAAAGGTTGACCAGCAATTAAGGGAGATAAAGGCTGACCTATTTTCAGCAAGCAACAAGAAATATGTTTTGAAAGGAAGTTTCTTACCTGCTTGAAAGAAGACAATCAAGAGCAGGCTAATTCATACTTTGTTTTTTAGCAGAGAAACAAAATCATCCTGTATTATGGACAGGCTTGTATTAAAGGCAGGCTTCAAGGCCATACAGTTTGCCTGACAACCTCAAACTGCAAAAAAACACCCAAAAACTGGGAAATAAGTTATACCTATTTTCAGAACTATGGTTCCTCAAGAGAATCTCTGGGACCTTTGTGAAGAGGAAGGTCCAGTAGAGCTATGCAGAAATTTGTCTTCTGCTAACTGAAGTCTGAAGTAGAAATATACACCAAAAGACATGGTTTATTCCCTTTTTTGAGCTACAGGATACAGTGCAGGACAGCAAAATGAGCATTAAATTGACAAGCCTTGCAATCACTCCATGACTCAGATTTCCAGATGACTGAAGTGGTGTGGTGACTCTCTCATCCCTCAGGAACAGGACATGGACACTGCCTCACACACAAACACAAAACAGAAATGCACCAAACTCAGCATTAGCCTGGCTCCCACCCCTACCTTTAATGGGGACACCTTCCCCAGAAAGCCACAAGCCCTGCAAACACACAAAGCTTCACCTTTTCAATGCTTCCTCCCTGAAAGACTAAACAACCTGATAAAATCCTGTAATTCTCTACATTGAGGCAGTACAGCTCACCAGCTGCTCCAAAACCCTCTATTCTGACTGAGTGACATTTGCAGAAGAAAATTCTAGACGTCATGAAATCAGTTTGTTTAAATCTCACTGACCACAACAGCACTACAATTTCAGCTTTCATCTCAACTTCTGTGTAATCTTTCTATGAGAAATTGTCTCTGTGCTCATACTACAAACTGTTGTATTATCCACAAATTGTTTCCCAGTCTTATCTCTGGCAGTGAAACACTATGTAAAGAACATAATGGAAAAAACAAACAATCTTTTATTTGGCTTACTGATATGATTTCCCAGGAATAAAATCAACTTAATGAGCAACAGAGCTGCATCACTGTATTTTAAACACATACATATATGTAGATAAATTCTTATTTCTGGAAAAGCACTGTTAAGAACAAAACTCTTTTCAAATTTAAAAAAAAAAACCCAAACCAAAAAAACAAAACAAAGCCACAAAAAATAAAGCAAAAAACCCCACAACTAGAAAGTAACCACTGGCTTATTTTGGCAACACTCTCTCCTCTGAGAAAGCAAACCCCCACTATGTAGCCAACAGCAAATAATTAGTCTGTTCATTATGGCAAACTGTTTGGAATTGTTGTACTGGGTGCCTAGATACAGAGGTTTTTCCAGATCCTCTTGCACTTCAATAGCCAAAATCAATCTCCTAGCCAAAGAAGAGCAATTTAAGGAAAACAGACTAAAAGAGAGCTACACAAACAAGAAAATGTCTGTTCTCCTTGAAAAACATACTACATCTGCATCTCCTCAAATAAATGATAAGCAGCACTTGCCAAACACACCTCAGTGTGAATACTGAGACATTTAGTGGAAAGGAGAGAACCAGCTTTCCTGAATCTCTGTGTTACACACAACCCACTGAACCACTTAAATATTACACAGTCACAGTGTGGAGCTGCTTGAGGTAAAAGTACTGCTTTTATTTACCTTAAAGTTAAAACTACAGAGGTAAGGATCCATTCCCAGAGGAATGGTGGGCATATGGTTTGCACTGAGCTGGAGCATGACTCAAGCAGGCAAACTGAAAAGACTGATCTCAAGCCCTAAAATGTACATATTGGGTGGCAGAAGCACCATGAACACTAAATGGAAGCATGGCAGGAAAGCTGCTGGCTACAAAGGCAGCCACCCAGCAAACTGGGGGCTTCCTTCTGTTTACTTGTACAATTTGAACAAGCAGGAGCCATGGATGGCAAGCTGCACCTCAGACAAAACAAAGTTCATGGGATTCTTCTGAGCAATTATTTCAATAAATTTTTAAGGCCTAAGATTTGTCCACATACAGAAGAGAGACATCAGTAGGAGAACAGAGCACACACTTGCCTCTTCCTGCCACAGACTGATTCATGCTGCTTCAAAGTACAGCTGATGTCAGCTTATCCAATTAGTGCTTAACCAACCTAAGGAAATAATTTTATTCTCAGCCATTTAGGACAAACCTCTCTCTCCTCTATTTATTCCCTTCCAAAGAGTATAACATGTAAGTATTCTTCTGCTACTCTATAGGGATGTTACCAGTCTTTATGTGTAATTTATTAAAAACAAAACTGAACCAACAAACCATAGCTTATACATCAAGTTCTGGCCCACAGGTTTACTCATTTAAGCAGTAGCTCATTCTGCCTCAAGGATAAAGCAACTCTAGTACACTTTCAGGTTTCCCTGACACCAGCTGAAAACTTAACACTTTAATTTCTGCAGCCAGTAATTGTTTTTTTTAACCTTGGAAAATATAAAGAACCAAGTAAGAGTACGCAATTTTTCAAAGCTGGAGTTTGGCAAACCCAAGTTGCTTTTTCTGTCATTGCTACATGATGATTGCAGGCAGCATTCAAAGTGAAACCAATCACCAGCCAAGTTACCAAACTGTATCAGCACTCAAAAACATAATGACCTATATTCCAGATGAAAGCATAAGCATGATGCAATCCTTGTTTTAAGGAGATTATTTAGTGGTTTATTCCCTAACTGTAAAAATAACAGTGTGGGTCTAATGCAGCCAGTGGAACAACCTCTGTCCATTAAATAAATTGAGTATTTCAATCAGGAATTTTCTTCACATGCTGCTATGTCCATAAATAATTACAAGATGTAGAGCAAAAGAGCCCATATGGAAGAGCAGTATGAGACAAGGCAGCAGAGATCCCAGGTGCCAGTCCTCTCCTGTGCCAAACAAGTGCCTTATCCTATGTCACCACATCACTGAAACCCACCAGAAATCCTGATTGCCTGCCCTGCACTGACTGCCTCCAGGGTTAGCAAAATCCTTGTTCCTTCAAGGAAGAATTGGAAGCTATGACAATTTTTACCTTGAGGTTTGCAATGTGCATTCTGGGAATAAATAATGGCAAAAAATCTTGCAAAAAGACAGCAAAAGTCTTTAGTTTTCTTGATGCAATTTTCTTATCTCCCATTAGCCAAGAAGCATGAACAAACCCAGTACCTATCTCATGAGGCTGGCTATCCAGAGCAGTTTGGATTTTAAGTGTTTCATCATATTTATAGTTTGATAAATTCACTTGATTGCATAAAAGAAAACATGAGAAGCCAAAAATCTGTTTACTATGCCTTTTTTTCTTAATCAGAGTCTCTCAAAGTTTCACAGAGCTTCCCAAATATTACCACACTAGTGGTAATAGTACCATCAGTTCCAACATACATGATGCATGGTGTTCATTAAATGTAGACATAAAAGCTTACTATCCGTGCTTACATACTGAATACTTCCACAAAATACTTTTATACTTTGACTTAAGGAAACAAATAAAGGCACAGGCAGCTAACCTAAAAGTAAAAAAAAATCACAGAAAGGTGAAGTGGTCAAACAAAAAGGCCATGCTCTAAGAAGTGGTTATATAAATCTGTCCTTTCCACAACCTTGCTTTCAGCGTCCCACCCCTCTCTCCTTTAAGTTAAGAGTGTTAAGTTATGGACAAGCTACTGAAAGGTCAAACACAACAATTAAGAGATTGCAAATACCAAAGGCAGTGCCTCAATAAGCCTCAGAGCCAGAGAGGGCAGTGCTGCCCTGTCAGGAACAAACCCATGGAATAAGTAAAGCATGTTCAAAGCAAAGAATCCAAACCTGTCACAGCACATGTTGCAGTCAGGATGGCCAGGATACACAGAGTAGCACCATACAATATCAGAAAGCTTCAGCCCACACAGAGCATCACCTCAGAAGGCTGCAAGCATCTGCCTTTCTTGTTCTTTAGCTCAACCTTTTATCCCCTCCTGTCCATGCACTGCACCTGTGTGCCCTCTGTTCCCTTTGGTGGTTGCTCAGTGCCCCTGGGCACTCCATGGCTCGTTGCTGTCACTGCTGCTCACAGCTGCCGCCAATAAGGGATGAGGCTCAGCCCAGCCCCACTCCCAATTACCCCAAACTGTGTCTCTACACAAACCTGAATATGAATAGTGACCTAGAAGAGCACCAGCATCCCACCCCTCATCTGAGTCAACTCTGCAAAGTCATCAGTGGGTGTTCAGAAGCCCCAGCAAGAGCAATGATAATGAACTGCACAAGTGCACTGTGCAAATGCAGAATTGCTGCAGCACCTCACATGAATTTCCTGGGCAATGTACACAATAACTCACCTGCTCTTACCATACTCCCCAGTGAGACCCCTGGAGCTTAACTGCTGCCAGAAATACAAAAAAACCAGAATCACAAAGGCCAGAGAGAGAAACTGGGAGAGACTGCTGGAACAAGGATCAGTTAAATTGGTCTTATTACACTCTTTGGTTTTTCTGGCTGCTGTCAAAAGCTCGATTCTAAACCACACTTCAGTCTGACCCTTTTATGTTCAGTCTGACTTACTGATGTCTCCATGTAATGAAAGAAAAGAAGAATCAGAAAGGGGAAGCTATAAGGGTCAAAAGCAAATTATTACTCAAAAAAACTATGGAAAACTTCCAACTTCACATTACTGTTTCAAAACTTGGCAAAATATTTTTTTGGACATTTTGATCAACTCATTTTCCCTCTCAGTTTTTTTCCACATCTCATAAGAATAAACACTAAGATTTAACCTTCAAAACAATGTAAAAATCAGTTGCTGACTCCCATTCCTTACTTGTTTCCTCAGAATTGTTTAACAGTTATGTCCAAGAAGAATTCTCGTTATCAGTTCCTGTACTTCTTGCGAGTTTATACTGCCAACAGTAATTTTTAACAATTAGGATCAAGTACGGCAGGGTTAAAAACACCTCTTATGGTATGAGTGTACCTCTGTGAGCAAACACAAACTGTCTACAGGAACAGAAGGGACCAATGTCACCAGACTGCCTGACCCAAGCTCCAGCTGAAGTTTTACTCCAGAAACAACTGCTGGCACACACAAAAAGTTATCACTTGACTCCACTGTTGTTTTGCACTCCGGTGCTCACAAGCACGTCAGTTCAAGCAGAAGTACTGACAAGCTACTCAGATTTCTGTAGTATCTGGAAGATACAGGAGGTGGAAAATGGCCTTTAAAAAAGCTGCAAATCTTCCTACTTTCTCTGCTAAGACCACACTTCACTACCAAGCACCAAAGTGAGCACAACAATGCACAGAACACAGACCAAACTCAGCAGCCAGCACCGGGGGCAGCTATGCAGCACTGCCACCAACCAGTTATTTGAGAGTTCTCTTCAAAATAACAGGAAATTATGAAAGTATACACCAGTGGAACAAAATAAAATGAAGGGTTTACAGAATGAAAAAAAAAATCCATTTCCTGCCACATGCATTTCAGGTTAGTCAGTCTAAATCATATAATCTAGTATTTGTTTCTCAGTAGTAGCTAATTAAAAACTCCAAGCTTCTAAAGAAAAAAATACCAGCTTGCCCCACTCAAACTCTTAATAAAGGGAAATACACCAATATCTTATTTAAATACAAAGAAAAAAAATTATTTTCCAATTATTTTCAAATTTTAGTCAGCTCCAAATTTCTCCACCAATTTTCTAAATTAAAATTCTGGACCTTGTATTTTGTATCTAAATACACACAGGAAGAGACAAAGCACTAGACTAAGAAGATTTGCATTTTATTTTCACACTGATTTGCCTGCAGAGGCCTGAGCACTAAAAAGGCACAGCATAGCCTTTGCCCTTAATTAAAATCTTGGGACAAGAATAAAGAGTTAGAAAACAGAGAGAAAAATAACACATACCTACTTTTTAAATTGTAATGTATTTGGTAAAAATATAAATAGGTATTTGTATTTTTACAAATTTAGTGTGCTGCAATAGATCTGTGGATCTCCGCAAAATAATTCTGTCAAATTTCAAAAAAAAAAGTAATATTTTGCATAGGCAATAGAAGTTACTGTACTACAAACTGTCTTACTGAAAGTAAGATTAAAAGATTAAAATTACTGAAGCACAAACTGTCTTACTTACTACGCTGAAATAGAGGATAACAAGACACCAGATCTCTGCAAAGTGCAGCAATCAAGTCAAAATATTTAAATTGATCTTCTTTAAACTGTTTTCCACTGAAGGAACTTCAGAAAAGGCAGATTGCTGCAGAATTTACAACCAAAACATTCCAACCCACCTGGAAACATGCCACTCTTACACCACTGTGAAGCTCTTACACCTCCTGAGTAATGATACTCAGCAGAAAAGCAAAGCATTCAAATGTAACTACTTCTCAAATAAACACTGTAGGGAACAGAAGAGGAAATTCATTTCTGGTTAAAACAAAAACCAACTTACCAGAACAGGATCCATTTCCCTAAACAGCAGCAAAGATTATCAAAACTAACTATACAATTAGTTTACACTGAAAGTCGATCCTTCAAATAAGATTCTTGGACAAAGCATCAACCCCCATTCTTTTTTCCTTCCAAAACAAAAAATTAAGTCATATGCACGGACAACTGCAACAGATCAGCATCTGCAATTTGCTTTCTATCCCCAAAAACTGTGGCTGTGAGACTTAAGGTACACACAATAGACATGACTCAATCAGAAAGGTCAGCAATACCTGAACTGAAAGCACAGCTACCTAACTTAGCTCAACACCCTGAAAGTCAGAGGTTTAAGCATCACCTACCACTGACAAGAAGTGTAACCTCAAAGCTATCCCATAATGACAAAGCGATTGTCTTCTGGAAACTTGTACCATCACACCTTGCAATACAACATACAGAGGTTTTGGTGATTAAAGAATAAATAAATAAATAAAAAATACACACACACACACAAAATATAAGAGACATTCTGAGAGTCATGTTTATTTATTTACCTGTAAGAGAAGACCACGGATTGGTCGTGACTGGTTACTCAAAACTGATTCCTTTCATCAAAAGAATTAATAGTGCACAAGTTTCATAGCACATGCTGAGAAGGGACTTTGTTGTCAGTCACATTCACACTGATTTCATTCCTCACCCGTGTCACTGATACACTGTATGACAGAAACCAACTTATTTCACTTCTAAGCCCAAGAGGGACATGGAAACCTTACTAAGCCATTTAGCAAATGGCCTTCAAGATCCACTCTTAGATTCACTCACTGACTGAAATCCTGTTCTGACAGTTTACTGCTCCTAAAAACACCTTTCTCTTTCCTGTTCTCATGTGGGAGAGACCAAGAGTTTGAGCAATTAAGACAGGAAGCTGTCCACCATCATTAGTAATGAGCTTTACTATTTAAGAGTTTGCCAGTAGCCTAATGTAAAATGAAAGATCACACATGAAGGCAAAGGTGCAGATTATAATTTTACCATTAATTACCACAGTTAACATGCACTGTTTTGCATCAAAGTGTAACTCCACTTCAGAATCTTTCTACTATAGCAGAAAACACCTCAGAACTCCCAACCATGCTAAAAAGGGTATTTCTAGTCCACACAGACTAAAAATTTTACCCATATTATCCATACCAAAGGCCTATTTGGACAGAGTAGCCACACCAGTAACTGACATACCCAAGGCTTTACCTTGATACCACTGAATCACCAGAACATCAGCACAAATCACACTTACACCAGTCAGGAAACTGTAGGATACATCAAGCACCTGCAGAGGGTTTAAACTAACCAAGAACTTTCTTTCAGACTGTCTGTCTACACAGATTGTAACTCAAGAACTCATTCCCTTATTTGTCTTGAATAAAAAAATGCTTCAATTTCCCAAATTTTAGTTTATCCCAATGATTTCTTAAATGGATTCATGCATCAACAGAAAATAATTAAATTAATTCCAACTGGAAGCATTTATGTACAGAGGGCATCAAATATTTATCCACCCATCTTGCTGTTAAATATTAACATCTCCTTTTCAATGAAAGGGGAAAGGCATACACTGAAGATGTACATTTCTACATGAAGTTAGTTATTTTAGTGATGGGGGAAGAAAATTAATTAAAAAAAAAAAAAAAGAGATGTGGCTCATTTTTCTCATTGCTTTGTCTCCTTGGTACAAATTGCACTCTACATCTCAGGCAGGGCTTACCCCCTTATACAAGAGCTTGATACTGCTTGCTGCTTGTTTAGGGGGAACTGAAATCTTCCATTCAACCACAACAAGCTGAGGTTAGAATCATTCATTAACCAACACTTCAACTAATTTTGAAGTTTTACCTATTCACAGATACAAAAGTTTTGATCTCTGCTCCTCAAGCACCCAGCAGGCAGATGCTGGACAAGCTACCCAAGAGCAGCCCAAAGACACAGGCTGTAGGATGGCATTAGGAAAAATCAACATTGGCAGCAGAAGGAAAGGTAAGGAAGAAGTGCTCTCCTTGCTCAGTGGAACAAGTCACCTGTTAACAAAGTACATGGAAAAGGATGACACACATGTAGCTTTTCTGCCCCAGTTTTCACTGGCAAGGTCCACTCAGAAGCCTTCCAGACCTCTGAGCCCAGCAGTACAGCAGCAGCCTGCTGGAGTGAGAAGTCTCCTCCAAAAAAGAAAGATGAAGTTTGGAAGCGCACTTCAGGAAATTGAAAATATATAATCTATGTAACCAGATGGGCTATATCTAAGAATCCTGAGGGAGCTGGCCAGTGTAGCTGAGGTATCACACTCTACCACTTTTTAAAAGGCCATGAGACTGTGAGAGGCTTCTTCAGACCAGAAAAAAGGCAAATATCACAACCAATTTCAAGAGCAAGGAGGATGATCCAGGCAACCACAGATCAGCTAGCCATGAGAGGATTATAGAGCAAATCCTCCTGGAAGGCATCCCTCTGCTCAAGGAGCACAGAAAGATGACAGGGAATAGCTACCATGGATTTACCAAGGACTGATGATGCCTGAAGAACACAAGAGCTTACTGCAAGGAGATGACTGGCTTAGCAGAGGATGGAGGAGCACAGAACACAGAAGGCCAGTAACAACAGTCTCCTACAGCATCCCTACAGCCAAACTGGTGAGACAGGCATGGGATAAGGGAGCAGTGAGGTGTTTGGGAATTTGCCTGGACTGCTGAGCTGAAAGAACAGCCACAGCTGTACCAAGCTCCATCCAAGCAGTTGCAGTGGCATCCCCTAGGGATCACCTGGATGAAACCAGCAGCACCACCCAATGTCTTTAGGAATTATCTAGATGATGGGACAGGCTGCCTCCTTAGGAATTTTCCAATGACACCAAAGTGGGAGGAGTGGTCAGCTCCACTCAGACCTGGAGAGGCTGGAGAAAGGCACCAGCAAGACCTTGTGAAGCTCAGTGAAGGCACGTGCCAGCTCCTGTATCAGTGGCAGAACAACCTCCTGTGACAAGACAGGCTGAACACTAACTAGATAAAGGCTCCTTTTTTCAGAAAAGTATTTGGAGATCCCAGCAGACAGAACTGTGAAAACAAGTCACCAGTACATGCTCACAGCAAAGGCAGCTGGGCACAGGGTGGGCTGTTTGCAGGAGTCCAGGCAGCAGGTCCAGGGAAGGATCAGTCCTGTCTGTTGAGCACCTGTGAGCCCATGGCTGCAGTGCAGCTCCCTGGTGCAGGACTCACAGACACTCTGGAGCATGTCCAGTGGCCAAGCTGGCCAGATGGCAGGAGCACATGGTGTACAATGAGAGGCTGATGGAACTGAGTTTGCACAATCTGCTCAAGAAAGAGCTCTAAAGAATCCTTATTACTGTCAGCTCTCTAATGAAGGGGTGCAGAAGAGAGAACTGGACTCTTCCAGATGATGGACGCTGACATGTTAAGAGGCAACAGACACAAGTTGGAAAGTAAATTTCAACTAGCTAAAAGGGAGGGAGGAAAGAAAAAATCACTGAGTGCAGTCAAACGTGGAAATAGATTGCCCAGAAAGGTGTTAAAGGCTGGAACAATCTTATCTAAATTATTCCTACTTTAATATATGCAGGGAGCTGTATTAGATGACCTCCAGAAGTCCCTTCCAAACTAAATGACTCTGTTTTAGGAATTTACTATTTGACCTGCCATTTTTTCTATATTAGAAACTTTCCTTAAGCAGGTTTTGCATCAGGTTTATTACTTTCAATCATGTGTTTCAAAATTCCAGTTCTCCTGGAGTCAGCCTACATTCAGTGTTGCACACAGAAATGTACATATCTCTTATCTTCTTGCCCTTAGAACTTCTTCCCTTTGTATTGCTGTGCTTCCCCCACAAACAGGGAACATGTTTGCAGCAACAGAAAAATTCTGCACTTTTAAGCTTACTTGATCTAAAAAAATCCACACTTCCTTCAATATTCTGGCTCATGATACAGGGGTGACAAGAGCAGGAAAGCAGATGGCTGTGACCCATCTCATTGTGGCAAAAGCTACTTTTCCCCTCTGACCACTTAAAAACATTAGAAAGACAGTTCTGGTACTCTTTCCAAAGAGTAAGAAATATCCCATGAAAGACACAATCTAACATGTTTTCCACAAGGGCCTTACACACCTCTCAGAGCAATCTATTTTACTAAGCAGATTTTGGTGCCCCATTTATGTATTTATGTTCTGTTTACAAACAGTCACACCCAACAAACTAGTTTGTCAGCATCACAAAGTCCCCTCTGGGAACTCTCCTAACAGCAAATTTAAATAAACGCCTTAAAAGCCACAGAGGTTTTCTAATAATCTACACATTGGTTTTGTTTCTCTTTAAAGTTAAGAATACAGGAAAAAGGTGAAATAAATAATTTTCAAACATGTCAGTCTCTGTTTATGGACTAGGACTCCATCAAAGAACTAAGAATCCCTTCATCAGTCCAGGTTACAATAATGGCTCCTTCAACAGCTGTACCAGAAAAACAGAGTAAGACTGAGACTGGAACAAACTGCCAAAGGTATGAATTTCAAAAAACACATCTTATCAAAATATAATTGAAAACAACTTAACCTTCACTAAAAGAACACCTCCAGGAAGCTCAATGTTAATGCCTGAAAGGTGCATTTGAATTCTCACTTAATAGGTAAAGATTAAAATTCATGGGGAGAAGCTGAGAATTATTACACGAGTGATTAGTGTAGCTGGTGGCCCAAAGAGCAAACAAAACTTCCATGGTGTATTTCCACACATTTTTGCATCATTTTTGTTAAAAGTGCCTTTTTTAAAATTTAATACCAAGATCAAGAGTGCCAATAAAACCTATCAGTCCATGGGGTGCATAAAATGAGTATAATCCCATGACAAATTAATCTAGACTAGAAATCAGAAAGTGTGTAATTACTAAGGTCAGTCAAGTTTGAAATAGCCTTCCTATTACAGCAGAGTTAATAGCAATATACAACTAATTATTTTTAAATTAGAGCTGAATAAATTTACAAAAACCCCTAACAATGCCGAGATCACTCCCTGAAATTAAGAACTCACCAAAAAGTTCAGAGAGCAGAACAGATGAACAAAGGAGAGGGAAGAAGAATACCACAGCAATTTCTGTGGGCTCATGGAAGAACACAGACACATAGATGGCTCTTGAGTCCATTTAATGTTGTCAAAAGCCAATAAAAAATTACACCATGGCTTCATAATTAATATAAGACAGTACTGGCAGAAAAAAAAGAGTTACCACCCTTACTATCACTGCTACCTTCACCACAAGTCAACCAAAGCCACAATGTAGGTTCTTCTAGCAGCACTGGCTTCTGCCATTAACTCAGTGACCATAAAGCCAGGTCCCAGCTAAGGACATCACAACACCTGAGACTGCTCCACTCTCTCCCCTACCAACACTCCACTTCCTCCTCTGGACTGAGCCCACGTTCACATGGCCAGGCAAGTGAGCTGGGTCAGGAAGTTGTTGTAATCAGAGTACCTCAGGGAACAAAAAAAAAGAAGAAATAGAAGTACATCTTTTAACCAGATTAGTTCTTTTTACTCACTTCCTGACTGTGGAAGTCCCTTTGATGAGAGAAGAGAAGGAGCAGCCACAACGCAGACTGTCTTGAAATGCCAGGGAGTACACCAGGAACACAAGAGAGCCACACTATAAACTTGATCTTTTTGCAATCCCCTTACTAACACCACCACAACTTAATCTGTGAATCACTTTTTAAGAACTGAATGCTATTTTTAACAAAGCAATGCATTTCACTGTAACCATTTTAAAACACTAGAGCAATTTTTACAGTTCTCATATGTACAGCCAAGCTGTTCATAGCCCCTGAGTCCTTTTGGAAAAAAAGCAGTTATTTTAAAAATCTAAGAAATAAAACAAAACTAACCCAGCATGATTTTACACCTCTGCCTAAAACAGAAGGAAGCAGTGGAATGCTCTGTCACTCATGAGTTTTGGGGTTCATCAGCTGGCTCCTCTCCAGACACTCACTGGCAGCATTCTTGCAACACTGGAGTCAGTTTGTGCTTACTGTAACTGTATTTGTAGTCTTTTCAAGTTTAAACTACAAAGTAAGTTATTAATCGTATAATTATTACCATCTAACCCACACAAACAGAGTTAGCTACAATCCTAGTTAAAACCTAGGCAGAGGCATAATTTGCAGGACCAACCTTATAGGCCCAGTAAACGTTTATACAATCTGGAGCCAGGCTGGACTGACAGGCAACCAGGATTTGGCCTATATCATAGAGGTTTGGTTAAATAAAGCCACAGCACCATTTCTGCACTTAAAGGAATAACAAAATGTTGCCTGCACCATCAACAAGACACCTCTCTGGAAACTGAAAGCACACCTGCCCTTCTGAAAGTGTTAGCTGAAAAACAACGTGGTGGTGAGACTAGAGCACGACAGCGAGAGAGACAAGCAATGCTTACCTAAGCAAGTTATTTCTTAATAGTCACTAGATTTTTTTCTCTGTTTTGAAGAAGAGTTTTGAATCTTTTTTCCCCCCTCTTAGGCACACAATGGATGATACAGCTGTGAAATGTGGTAGGATATTATTCACAGCACTATCAAACCAGGCACTCGTGGCAACACAGCTTCGAGAGAGTGACAGCAGGAGCAAAGTACACACGGCACTGCAGGAACTTATCCAGGAGGAGAGTCAGCAAGTCCATTTCCTTCACTGCCGTCCCTGCTTCAGGTAGTATCAGCAGGTTTTCAAGTACTTTTATCTAAAGACAAGAATTTTGTACCAGCTTACGGGTCGGGAGAGAGTGGAAGAGGGCTTAAAAAAATACAACAAATCAGCAGAAATGAAACAAACAACCAGGGGGAAAAAGAAAAAGGGAAAAAGACAACCAGCTCAAACAAAACATCAGGTAGATGAAATTAGATGAAATTGAATGAAATGCAATGAAATTGAATGAAACTGAACGAAACTGACGCATGCAGACGCACGGATTTAGGACAGTAGTTTGCTAGTCCGGGCTCTTGGGAAGTGACTTCACTTTTCCCGCGGAGGAGGCAGGGAGATGAACGCTTCCACAGCGCTCTCGCATTCCTGACCACGAAAACAACTTTATTTTTTAAATCCTGCACTGTGCTCCAGCTCTCGGAGCGCCACTGCCCAGGGAACTCCACACGCACAGACAAACACCCAATAACACGAACCGGCGGAACCATCGGCCCGCGGCCAGCGGAGGAGCCACTTCAGGTCAGCGGGCACCATCCATCTATCCCCCGTCACACGGGCTGGGCCGGCGGCTCCCTCCCCTCCCGCACCCGCTCTCCGGAGGGAGCGCCGACCTCCCCGCCCGCGCCCCTCATGACACCCGCTCCGCCCCGCTCGCCCCGGCGGGGCAGGCCCGGGACAGCGTCGCGATCTCTCACCGGTGCAGCCGGGCCGTCCTCCCCGCGCTGCCGCTGCCTCCAGCCCGGCGGGGCCGCGCAGCCGCCTCAGGGCCGGGACAGCGTCGCCCACATTCCGGCGGCGAGAGGGCGGGCGGGTGCGCGCGCACGGCTGACACGGCGTGAGGGCGGGAGGGAAGGAGGGACGGCGGAGGGACGGCAGGGCAGCCGCTCTCGGGCAGCCGCTCCCGGCAGCGACAGCCGCGGGGCCGCTGCGGGCTGCCCGGGGAGTGCGCGGGGGCGAGCGGCTCCGCGCCCGGCTTGCCGGCGGTGTTGAAGTCTTGTGCGGCCCCATGGGAGTGCCCCCTCTGGGACACAATTATAGAATGGTTTGGGTTGGAAGGGGGCTTAAAGACCATCTCATCCCACCCTCGTGCCATGGGCAGGGACACCTTCCACTAGAGCGGGTTCCTTCAAGCTCCGTCCAGCCTGGCCTTGGACACTTCGGGAGATAGAACAGCCACAGCTTCTCTAGAAAACCTCTGTCAGGGCCTCACCACTCTCACAAGGAGAAATTAATTCCTAATATCTAATCTAACCCTGCTCCCTAGTGGTAAGCAATTCTTCTGGGTCCTGTAACTACATGCTGTTGTAAGTAAATTCTCCCTGTAAGTTCCCTTCAGGTACTGAAAGGCCACAATGCCTTCTCTTTACCCCAAAGCCTTCTCTTTTCCAGGCTAAACAATCCCAACTCTGTCAGCCTTTTATCACAGCAGAGCTGCTCCATGCCCTTGATCATCCTGGTGCCTCCTCTGGATACTCCAACAGGTCCGTGTTCCTCCTCTGCTGGGACCCCAGAGCTGGAGGCAGGTAGGATCTCACCTGAGCAGAGGGGCAGAATCCTCCCCTCTGCTGCTGCCCACACTAACTTTGATAAATGCTTCTCTCCCACCTGTCAAAAAGCATCCAGCAGGCACTGAAACGTGTCAAAATCCTCGCCCACAACTGAAGGACAATGGAAGCAACCTATAAATCATGGTGCTCTTTGGCAAAAATGAATTAAGCTTGCCTTCAGATTTTGTACCCTGGTCTTGCCAAGTGAGGTAGATTGTGTTTGCTTGGTGGTTTGGTGTGGTTAAACAAATATTTAAAAAGTAAATATCTATGCTTAATTAAGTATCACCATTGTTTATATTTAAGTAAAGTATGTTTAAATTAGGACAGCTTGTCTTATTGGGTTGTGTGTGAAACAAATTACATTTAAACTACCCACAGCGTCTATACAGCTTGTCTGTGTCCACCCCTTTTCAGATGCGGTTCAGCAAAATCTTAAGGAATGTCAGGTCACAGCCTTCAATAAAACAACTTTAGCATAAAACCCAGTGGGCTGTGTCCTGTTGCCCCTGAGACAGCCAGACTGCCTCATGTGAGCATTGATTTTAGGCTGTTTTCTTGTCATTGGGGTCGAGGGGTTGGTTTGTTACATGGTCTTTTTTGAGCTGAACTGTCATAAAAAAACCTGTCTCAAAGCTGGCAAGGCAAGCCGGCAAAGGAAGGCATTTCACAGGAAAAAAAAAAAAAAAAGAAAAGCCAGACTCTCAGGCCAGCTCCCCATTTAAGAATTCTTACTATTTGTCTGTAAATGGTGTAAATTAAATTACCTCCAGATTACTTTTATCCCACCACGGGTTCAGATAAACCACAAAAGCATGGGGAAAGCAGAAGAATTCAGGGAGAGGAGGAAAATTATTTTAATGACTATGGCAATAGAGAAATAATAAGAAGAAGAGAGTATCCCTGGCACTATACCTACGCAATGCACACTGGTGTATGAATTTGGGTAATAAACAGGAGGAACAGAAAATCCAAACAAGGCAAGGCAAGAAGGGATGAGGCAAGGGAGGGACAGGGAGGGCAATGCCATGGAGGGGCAAGGTCAGGTAAAATAAGGCAAGGAAAAGCCAAACAAGGGAGGGGCAAAACAGAGCAAGGGCAGGCAAGAGAGGGGCAATGAAAGGCAAGAGGAAAGGCAACAGCAATAGGGGAGTTTTCAGACCAAACCAGCTCTCAGGGGCAAAACTGCAACAAAATCCTGTAAACTCTGCTAATAAATATGCTTTAAGTGCCCTTGCACAGAGGGTTCATGTGCACAAACACATGTGAATGGTAACAGATGAAACTGTAAGCCAAACCAGGTGGTTATGTAAAGCTGAGCATAGTAGTAGTCTGAAGACTGAATATGAAGAAACGACTGGTAACATGGCAAAATAAACAAAAAGGCAAAATGTAGCTTCTTTCAATGCAACAGATTAATAAGATAAAAAATAACAGTGACATTCATACAAATTTGTCAATTCACACCAACAAAGCTCAGCAAAATGTGACTGATCTCAGATGTAGAGTCTCTTTATCTTCCGGACAGATTCTTCCCACCAATCACTCCAACGCTGAATTGCCAGCAGCTGAGCTGCACTTTCTTCCTTGATCTGGGCAAACAGCTGTTCAACTTTACTTTTGTATTTCTGTATAAAAAAACCCAACAATTAAGGACAAAATCAGTAGTGATGAAATATAATTTTATTTGCCTAAATCCAGGTCCTGATCCATTGTGTTAGAAGACTGCATAGAGGCCACTTATTTTTTGCCTTTGACAACAGAACTTTATGAATAATTAACTATTAGCTGTGTTCCTTCTGTGTCCCTTTTAAAGACTTCTGAAATTGAATTATCAGCAATATTTAAATTTTGCTAAAATGCAAGACCTTCATCTCACTTCCATTAGTTCCTAAGAGTAAGGAGTTGCCTTCTCTCAAGACAACACAGGATGCACTCAGGCTCTTGCTGGAATTTCTTAACTCAAGGGTATGAACTGAGTTATTACAAAACTGCTAAAAGTTATTTCCTCTAGACAGAAACTTGTTGACTACCACAAAAACCTCAAGGCACTTGATTATTCTTAAAAAGTCCATGCTGCAAAACAAAGTACTGTATTTTTAATGCAACACACATGTAGGAAAATACTCCTGTGGTGTGCATGCATTCTATATCCAATCCTTTTATCTAACCATTTGTAGCCAAACAACCACATTCCCTTCAAATCTGTGCTGTAATCAGGTTCCTGGGCACCAGAACTAGATACATAAAACACACATGCAAATTGATAGTTTTGATGGCATTTGCCATCATTGACAGTATATTTTACATTCTCCTATTAAAACCAGATATTTTAAAAAAGTTAATTTAGTTCAGTGGGAGTACAATTACTTCCAGGTCAGATGTATAAAGACATCTCCAAGTGATTTAACATAAAAATATTCTCCTAACTGCTGAGCACTGCTGTTTTGAGAACCATTGTCTGTGCCAGTCAGAGGCAGAGTTGTCTGCATTCTTTTAACAGACTCAGTGAAGAAAGAGTGATTATTTTGATAGTGGAAACAGTCATCTGTGATAGTTATGGATTAAGATAGATAAGAAATATTTTATAGCTCTTCATCTTTTATGGGAAAATCAGCTTTTATGACCTAAGGCTGGAGCTAAAGGCTTCAGAAAGAAAGATGAGTGAAAACAAGCAGGACTAGAATGGCACTGGCTGCTTTTGGAACTATGATGCTGCCAAAATGCAATGTCCTGTTTCTGATACCATCCATACTTCTCTGCTGAAACAATTCCCCTTTGTCATGTCTCTGAATGAGAAGACTCCATGAGGAACCAACCCTGTCTGCTACTGACAGCATCACAAAGAAATGGACATGAGAAAGGATTTCTTCACACAGATATTATGGCCTTAAGATCAGCAAACACTGCGTACTTTAAAAACCTTACACATACAACTAAGATTCTGTAATTGTCTTCTTAAAAAACCAAACCCACAAGAGCAGCAGCCCAGTCAAGAGTCCTTCCCCACAGACCCACCTTGTATGCAGCTTGTCTTGCATCCACCACTGCCAGATGGCCCAGGGTAGTCTTAGCTGTTGAAACTGATGCAGTTCCTCTGCACAGAATATAGTCTGGAATGTCAGGAACAGAAGTCTCGGGTATTCCTGGCCAAGACCTATAAAAAAACCAAACCAACCAAAACAAACACATAAGAAAAGAAGTTTAAAAAGAGACCAGATCACACTAATTCACGTTACTTGGACTAAGGTGCCAAAGATCATTGTTGGTTTTTTCCCCACAAAAGGTTTACCCTAAAAACATCTCTGTTTAGTACAACTATCTGTTCTTGATCTCTCCACAGTACAGAATTAATTTCTTCTGAATACAATACACAGACTATTCATAGATCTGAATGTAATGAATTGATAACTAGTGGCAAACAAGTGGCACAGCAACAGCAGTGACATGGTATTGTTCTACAATACTATATGTAATTCACTTTTATTTGGATCCATTGCAATTCTTTCTTTAAAATCATTACCCACTCAAACTACTCCATTACTAGTTCAATAACATTACTAATGATGAGCTGCAGTTTCAACAAGTGCAGCAAAAAACTATCAGGACAGGGCTGGTTATGAGTTCAGAGCAGAGGAATTAAACAGAACAGTGTTCAGTATCTCCAAATACTACCTCCTTCCTCGTTTGACTGACTGCTGAACTTTGGAGGTTCCTGGAGGAAGTTCAGACTGTTTACGACACATTAAAGTTGGCACCTTCTCTGTGGGTATTTCAGTTCCTGGGAGATAACAGAAGATATGCTCAGCAGAAACAAAACAATGTCAGGAATACAACTGTTTTGGAATAATTGTGCAACTCAATGCTCTTCACACTCAAGAAATAGCTTTGCATGCTTTATTATGCAAATCTTTTAATTTCAATCAAATAATATCAAAGCCTCCTCTTCCTAGGGACAGACTGCTGCCATCTTTGACAAGGGAGAGGAGGCCTGAACAAGCAATCTCTTCTTTTCTTACCTGCTACTTTTACATCATCAACAGTGATGGTATCATCTAGTTCCAACAGGAGCTTTTCAGTCAGGGCAGCCAGTGCAGAAAAAAAGCTCTGAGCACATTCAGCAGCACAATCCTGTTGCAACATTGGAGACAAGTGAGAGGAATTCCTTTGATAATTGGATCTCCTCTCCTTTTAACTTGGCTCTGAAAGACTACACAGATACCAATACCTGGCATTCTGCAGCAGCTGCAGATAACAGACATAAGGCTCAAAGTTGCACATAAAAGGGTCTTAAAGTGTCTCTGCAGTATTCTTAACATTGCCTGATTATGTAAAGATCAAAAAACTGTAGAGTTTTGAGTACAGGTACCTAGTAGTTACATTTGGGTTAAACATGATAAGAGAAGATCATTTTGGCACTCAGGTACTTTGGGTGGAAGTGCTTAGCCCAGGTGTTACTCTCAATCAGGTATTTGTGTTTCTGTGTTTGTATGCAGAGCTAGGAGTAGAAGGAGATACTATGGAATTTAAAATTCTAGTACTCTGCAGACAGTGTAGAATTTGGAGTAAGTGGCCTGAGAGAACAAAACAACATGCTTTAATGCTGGGGAACCAACCTTCAATTAACCCAAGGCGTAAAGGGGGAAAAGTATTTTGATTCCTGAATCTCTCCTGTAAATTCAGCTTATTTCAGGTCTTAATCTTATGTAGAAAAGTGTCATTATTTGCACTAATGAAATGCACAGAGAAGAAACCCTTCCAGGCACCTGTTGTCTGGAGGTGAGAGAACCAACCAGAGGATGTCACCACCACAGCCAATACTCCTCCCACCATTAAGCTCACAGCCAGTAGGTTCTATGAATGATATAAAATATCTCTAAGTTCCACAATGTATCTAAGCAGCTGTATGTGTGCAGATATATTTATGTCTATATTGACCTAATGCTGACAATACACCACTTAAAATATAGCAATATATGAACAGGATTGCTTAAAACTAAAAAAAAAAAATTCAAGTTTCCTTTGGATGGGGAGGAAGAATATATCTAAAATACACTCTTCTTTCCAAATACAGCATTTAAGTTCATATTAAGCAAAGGCTTTGCAATTACCTGCAGCATCTTTGTGTTGAGGTGAACACCATCAGTTTGATCTTTTTGCCTTTTTATCTCTTCTTGGCACAAAGCCTCCAGCTGAAGGCAGTTATTTGGGTGTCCTAGGGAGTAATGTAATTTTCTCCGGTGCATAGTCTTTAAGCAAGTATGTAAGAAAGAAATGCCTTCAGTAAAGAATATAATGTGAGTCATAAAAAAGAAGTAGTAAACGACAAACATTTTCTATAAAGGTATTCAGAAAGACAAGGAAAATGGAGCTACTTCTTGGCTGTCTGATAGATATAAGCTTTGCAGTGCAATATGCACCAAATTGCCTCTCTGCTGGCCTCTGGTCTCACTTTGGGATTCATTTTCAACAAAAAATAATCTCTTCCACTATGTGGTAAGTAAGGTATTTTTATATCTTTATATTTGTAATTTTTACATCTCTATATTTGTAATTTTAACCTAATTTTAATACTCAGACACAGTCTCAAGACACTTAAGCATTTTCTCTGTGATCTCCATTATGATTCTGTTCTCAATTCTGATATCACTTGACAAAATATGCCTCTTTTATGAATGATAGTAAATATAGTATTTCATTATCCCTCCATCACAGTTCTTACAGAGGAGTGCACCCATACAGTAGAAACTGTCTGGCCATACTCCAAGGTCACAGCCCTCACAGAGTTGACAATCCAAGTGTAAGATGACAGGCAGAGCTGAGAAGATTAGAAAGAGGCAGCCCAGTGCTGGAAGCTGGGAGAGAAGGGACAGAGCTCCATGAAATCTAAACCTCCCAGGAGAATTAAGCAGACTAAGTGCAAACACAGAAAACTCTATCTGTGGTCAGCTCAGCAGAGAGTGATGAAGCAAACAGTGAGAATGAGAAAAACAAAATGTTATCACTCTGATGCACTTACTATGGGTTACACTACAAAGCACTCCAGTATGTCCATGATACATACCTTCATATCCTCCCAATCTTTCAGCTGTCTGTTGAAGAGATGCTGAATATGCCCAGTAAAAGAGCTGAGTTTCTGCTCGTGTTCTTTTAAAAGACTTTCCACGATCAGTTGGGAAACAGAAGCAAGCTCCTCCTCAAACCACTTCAGCTGATCCTGAAATTCTTTTTGGAAAAGACAGGGTGTGCATGTGACACAAACAGCCTGGAATTTTCTCTCACAGAGATTGTGTCCCTGACATTCCTTTTTCTAGGTGCAATGCTTTGAGAAACATACACTTGCTCAAAGATGTGACTTTGGACAGGTCTTTTAACTTTAGTCAAGTGCCCTTCTACACTTTTTCTAGCTAATAATACATACAAAAAGAATATTGGCTCAATTTCCAGTAAAGTCAACTGGAAAGTCAGTTTTTCCACTGAGTGTGATGGATTACAACAACAATTCTTGGTCACTGCAATTTTCACCTTACATACACATGAAAATGCAAGTCTTAACTGAATGAATTTACCTCCAAGACAGAAATTGTAGTAATCATCTGTCTGCCTTTGGTATGACAGTAGTTTCACTCTGATCATTTCTGCCCAATGTTCAAATGTGTCTGGCAGATCTTCAAGCATTCCCAAGTAAGGATTCTTCTTGTCTCCATAGAACTCCTGCAGAAGGGAAAGATAAACCAGAAAAATGTTGATAACACATTTAAATACATCACATCTAGGTAAAGAACAGTAGAAGAAAGGAAAATTTCTAGACAATCTACCAAATATTGAAAGAAGCAAATAATTTCTCTTGACATATTAGTACACCTTTGAAAGCAGACCTGACTAAAGAACATGACATTTCCTTACCTCACCAAGGCAGAGCAAGGTGTTGTTACCATTCCAGAGAATATTCATAATAATCCCCTTAAAAGTACTGAAAACCAAAAAAAATTAAAAATATCATCACACTGTTAAATAATCACACTGGCAATATTCGCTGTTTTTCAAGTATTTTGTTGAGGTTAATTTTAGTACATTTTTCAGAGCATACACAAACCAATGTTGAGAATGCCTAAGAACCTTCCCCCACATTAGCACAGCTTCTCTTCATATGCAGCCAGGACAAGGGGCTATTGTAATTGCTCACTGGAGAGCACTGCCATGTCACTGTGACAAAAAAGCAATCTTAGCCAAATCCCTGTGCCCAAAGAGCTTACCATGCATTTTAGATAAACAAAAATATTTCAAGGTGGGTCTAGCTGTTTACTGGAATTATTTTGAAACACAATATGGAATAAAATTCCCAAATTAAACATCTTAAGCATTAATTTGAATAGTTTTGCATGGCATGTACAAAACATCTGAGTTCTATAGACTACAGCTGCACATATAAAGAAACAATAGATAATTTTCTTAGAGAAGGGGAATGGAACCTTGTTTATTCCCATTAATGGAATACTGAATACAAGAATAAAGATATAAAATGTATTTGTCTTCTTAGGTGTGAAAATAATTGAAAGAGAGGCTATTTTGCATTCTCCATCCACTTCTAAAAGTACAAAATGGGCTCCAATAAGACCTCCCATTTCAGACATTAGACAGAATGAACCAGATGACTTACATTTTTACTATTATTATTACACTGCAAAAAGGAACTGTTCTGGAAGTACTTTGGCCTATAAATATCAAGGCTAAATACCTCAAAATTCATTGGTGAACTCTATAGGTCACAATGATAGCTAGATATATAGACAGATACATAGATAGATACATAGATATATGTAGGGTATATAGAATATACCTCTATAAAAACACAGAGGGTTTTTATAGATTAACTTCTTGTTCTGGAAATACATGACTTACTCAGACTCCATAGGCTTCTTTCCAAATATCTGGGATCTCTCATCCTTGGTAAGAGATTTTCTGCCTTTTTCACTGGAAATGAAAATAATTAATTTGAAACTATCCACAAGTGTTTTCCATCTCTGGCTGATGATTTGAGCTAGTCAGTCATATGACAGACATGAAACTGGAGAAAAATTAGATAAAACCTAACTCTAGAACTCGTATTCTGTGTCCTGGTTCTGGCCAGGACAGGGTTAATTTCTGCAGTAGCCAGGAGGGGGTATGGCCAGGACCTGGAGGTTATTCTCTATCTCTCATCATTGTGAGGGTGGCTGGAAGGGTCCCTGCTCTTGGGGAATGTGGTGGCAGTCTCAGGGGTTTGCTCATGGTGAGCATTCACATGTGAATCCCTTGCCTCTCTTGTACACTTTGCTATTAACATTGCTGCTGTTACTATTAGTTTTTTTATCTCACTGCTGTTTCTAGTAAACTGTTCTTATCTCAACTTTATCTTCACCTCTTGTGCCTCCAATTTTCCTCTCCAGCTGCTGCAGGGAAAGGGGAGTGAGCAAGCAGCATGGGGTTTCGAGTGTTTTGCTAGGAGCACAAAACTGGGAATACCATTCCCAAACCATGACAATATAAAGACAGTATTTCGATGGAAGGAGGTTCTCAGAATTCTCTTCTAAACTCTCAGTCGTTCAAATTGTTTTTGTTGTTTTCACTATTCCAGTAGCTCATTTCATCAATCTGTGGACTAAACTGAAGACAAACTAGACACACCTGAAAATTTAGCCACATTGATTTAAGGGTTAGTCTATATTTCAACAACTTCAAAATACAGAACAGCAGCAGATGAAGGAGAAAAAGAATAATATTTTTCCAGTCAAAATCTGGGGGACAAAACCCCACAATGCTGATCATGTGGACATAAACAGGTAAGAGATTCCAAGTGATAAGCAGCAGATGGAAAGAAGGCTATACAAACAAGCAGTAAGAATCTTTCAATGAGTAGACAAAGTTTAGGTAAATTCTTGCATAGGAATATTTGAAGTGGAATTCCTCCTTTTAGGAGTCTCACCTTTTTTTCCTCTTGGTTTCATCCCGAGATGACCTCTTGCTAGAAGACTTCTGAGAATGTGCATCAGATACCCTCTTCTTTACTGGGGGATGAACAGCTTACAGTTAACAAGGACACAAGAATATTGCACAAATGCCAACTGAAGTGCTTTTTATGGGTATATATATTTTGTATCCTTATTTCTATAATGTTTCCTTACAATATGGAGGGGACAACTACAGGAGCAATCATTTCTGTCAGACAGCAACCTGAAGTAACTCTGAAGTGGCAACAGCAGTAAAGGTTATGTGCTGGGGCACGAGTCCCAGGAATGTCACAGAAAATACATGGTAGATGGAGGAGATTTAAAACAAAGTGAAGACAGGTAAAGAAAGAGAATGGATGGGTTACATTCACAGTATTGGTGGTCATGGGACTTGCTGTGAAAGCTTTGGAAATGGCTTTGGAATGTCAAGGTCTGCAGAAGAGAGATGAGGAAATGGGAACACTAGGTAGGGAGCATCTGGGATTACCTCTGTGCTCACCTTTGAGCAGATGATGACAGTGTGAGAAGAATCCCTGATTCCCTATATACTTCATGATTTCTGCTCTGCTTCTTTTCTCAACCCCATTTCCCTTTTGCTATCACAAACACAGGCACTCTTTATAATATTATCTCATTCTGCAGCTTTCATTGCTTTAGGAGCCCAAAATCATCTTTATCTTAGTAAAAATGTTCAGGGAAAGAGCTGAGAAGCACAACTATCTCAGAGTTCCTAGCATAGGAGCCACTGGCCTGGACCATGCTAGACCTGTGCAATAAAATGCCAGGAACTACAATTTAGATGAAAAGAAAATATTAAAAGAAATACAGGCACACCTGGATTCTTTTTCCCCCGATTTAGGTCTCGGTATTTTTTTGATGGGTCAAATCTGAAAAGAAAAAAAAAATAAAGAGCTAAGTACTACTGCACATCCTGTCATTTTATGTTCTATACTATATTATATAGCAAACAAGGCAAGTTCTCTATCCTTATCATGTGCTAAGTGAGTGAAATTTCTGAGACCATATTTAACAGATAGGGTTACTTTTACAACTGACAGTGTATATGGAAGCAATTTCATAGGACTGATTGTTTAACCGGAATTTTGGAGTTTCTACAAGAAAAACTGCATTCAAACACTATTTGGAAATCAAACATTTGTCACACTCTTCATTTTACACTTTGTATATTCAGTCAACTATGTAGCAGGTAGTCACCTTTCACTAAAATAAGGCTCTAGAAGACAAAAATTAAATATCTAAAATTTATCATTGTATACTAGATGTCACTCACAAAGGGGTGGTTTTGGCTATGAGAAATCTTGGTTTTCAAAACAAAGCAATCTCAGCTAGACTAATTTTTAAACTTAGACTGATTAGGAAATATCTAGCAGTATTACCTATGACCAGTCTATGAACTAGTTGTGGGCAAAGAAAATATAAATAAAGACATGCACAGAAAAATACCTTTAGGATAACAAGTACTTACCCAGCTAAATTTCCAATAGCTTTTATTGCCAAATCATCAAATATTGATGTACCCATTCCACTTGGATTTAACAAAGGGAATTTGTCAGGATCCAGTCCCATCACCATCCTTCTGCACTCAGAACTGAGACTGTCCCTTGGAACAGCAGGAGCAATGGAACCTTGTGACCTCCGATCCACATCAGGAGTGGCTGAGTGCTCCTGCAACGTCCCATCTGCGCCAGGAGTGGTGAGGGCCTCCTGAAATGGGAAGAAAAATGAAGCCCTGTAGACCACAGCAGGCAGTTAGTGAAAGGATTCCATGTAATGACTGACTACTAGAGCAATTTTCTAAACAGACAATATCTTGCTTCACAGGCTGAAATAAATTTTTTGTCATTCTAGCAGCAATGTTGTTACAACTGTACAGCTCTAAAATACTTCAAAGCAGTTAAGAGTAGGTTCTCATAATCATCATAAACAGTATTTAAGGATATACTCTTAAAACAATGATCTACAGAGATTTTACATAATAAAGACAGACTCTCCCAGAAAAGAAAACACAACCTGTTTGATAAAAACAAAATCCCTTCAGGACACATTTGGGATTTTTTTTTTTAAATAATTTTAAGAAACCTGTGAAATATGTACCTCTGAATAGTGCTATACCTTGAAAACAAACTCTTGTGAAGAACTGAGCAACTCATTGCAATGCCATGTATCTCTTCAGCATTTTATAAACTTACTGATTTACTCAACCTCTTAAAAAGGCTGTCCTAATCTTACAATGTCTTTGACATCTCACCATAATGCAGATTCTCTTTTCATTTGAGAATTCAAAGCAGAAATTCTAAAAAGCCATTAAAACATGTACATATGAAAATTCTCTCAATATTAAATAAAATACAGAGAATGTGAATGTTATCTTACAGTGGCAGGTGGGATATTTGCTTTTACTACAAAGCAGTCAAGATACTTGCTCCTCTTTTCCAGCTCTTCCAACATCTCTCTGGCAAAAGCATACAACTCTTCAGCAGTTAAAGCCTGAAATATATGATAAAACAGATGGTATTTACTAAACTGACTCTTCTAACCTTTTCACACATGCTGACTCTTGCAAACAATATTATTTGCCTTTGTTCTGTCACCAGTTTATGTACACAGACATGGAAGCAATGAGATTGTATAAGAGGCTGAGGTTTTGGTTTGGCAAACAGGAAAACAGGTACTGACTGTCCAAAAAGGACTGTTGTGGTTTTAAACCCAGCTGGAAATTAAGCACCACAGAGTTCAACCCTCCTTGCCCTGGTGGAATATTAGGGAGGAGAATCAAAGGAAAACTCGTGTGTTAAGAACAGTTTAATCATTGAAAGTAAAATGAAATACAGTGATAATGGTAAATAATAATAATAATGATAATAAAAAGTGAAAAACAAGTGATGCACAACACCATTGCTCACCACCTGCTGACCAGAGCCAGATCCCCCTTCCTGAACCTAGACTGGCCCTTCCAGATAAATCCCCCAGTTTATAAACTCCATAGGCTGCAATATCCCTTTTTTGGCCAGTTTGGGTCACCTATCTCAGCTATGTTCTGTCCCAGTTTCCTTTGTGAACGTCCTCAGTGATAGAGCAGGAGACAAGGAAAAAAAAAGTCCTTGTCTTAGGATAAACAAGACTTAGCAAAAACTGAGTTATCAACACCATTCTCATTCTGAAACTACAACACTGTAACAGCTACTGAGAAGAAATTAACTCCATCCTACCTGAATCCAGGACAATGACCTTTCTGAGCAAAAATTCAGTGTTTCTGCCCAGCCCCAAATATAAGGAAACATAAGTCTTCCTCAAAAATATTAGTTTATACCAAATTAATAACAATTAATAACAAGCCAAATTAAATACCATTACATGCTGATTAGAAGTTACTTCTTTATCTGCAGTAGAATGAACATAAGCATCTCTCTTCTGCTGAATCTTTTCCAGGTAAGACTTTAATGTGATTGACTGCAAATTGGAATTCGCTACCTAAAGCAGAAACAAACTTTAGGAAACTGGATAAGTAAAGTCCCCATTCACAGGAATTTCAGAGGCTCCACTTTCAAACCTTTAGAACCACTGATAAAAACTGGTTAAAATCTCCAGTACTCAGAGGAGAAGCTGAAAACAGTCATTCATGAAAGCAGCTGCACCACACAAAAATATTGGTGAATTCAGATGTACATACTCAATGTGCTGCAAGGCCATAGTGTTCCAGCACAGCTGCAGCAGTATTAAAAGTATTTTTTTAAGTGGATAGTGACAGAAAACTGGTTTTAAATTAACATAAAAAAATGTAATATTTGTCCACTATGAATTCAGCCAAAATCTCCTCAAAGGTATAAGAGAAAATTATCATATTGAATTTCAGTAAAGTTCTGATGTTCCTGTTTGTACCTCTGATTTAATTTGCTGTCGTAGCTTTCTCAAATATTGATGGACCTTCTCCATGAAGGCTCGGCTCAGAGACAGAGAAGCAAACTTTTTTCCACACTGCTTGAAAAGTTCTGTAGCCTTTAAGAATGTCAGAAACAAAAGACAGGACAAGATAATTTTTCACTTTTTAAAACTCAAATGATAGAACTTGCCATTCTACCAATTTTTTCCATCACGTGACTGCCAAACAGGACAGACTTACAGTTCTAATATGAAAGCAGGCTGACTGCAAATTGCATCAAATATGTCAATAGAAAACATCATTTGAAATAATATCATTCTGCATACCTGATTCAAGCAGCTCAACTTTATTTGCTCCACATCTGTCTTGACTGAACTTTCAATCAAGTCAATTTGTTTACTTTCTTTCTGAAGACACTCGTTGAAAAACTTTACCTCCACAGATGCAAAGTCACCACTCTCTGAAAATAATCTGAAAGCAAACATATAAACAATTGGCTGTAAGTCATTTTACTCCAAGACCATTTTAGCTAAACAGACCTGAAACAACACAAATCTGATGAAAACAGCATATTAATTGTGATTTAACGAGATACATTTCTTTTTCTAAATAGGAAACTAGATGAATAACAAAATAAACTTTACTTTTACTGTTCTGCCTATGCAACAAACACCGATTCCCAGAAGTAGGTCACCATTTATAAACAACACTTCCATGAAATCTATGTACCTGCAACTTTTGAGAAAATCCACATTCGAATCCCTTAATTTTCCAAAAGCTTCCTCCAAGTGCTGCTGGTAACTTCTCACAGTTACCCTGATTGATTCCAGCTGGTTGCAGAGCTCTGATTCCAGATTATTGCTGGAAGAAGCTGACCTAACAGCAAATAATAAAAGACAGGGAAAACGTGTCTGAAGAGGAACACACAGCATGATTCAGCAAGTGCTGGCTGTAAAGACATGAGAAAAACTGAGGACTCCAAAGTGATTTATGACTCTCAAAGCAATTCCCCGAGCTGGGATGGTTTGGATGAACCCATGGAAGATATCAGCAACAGCTGATACTACTGGGCACTTTTCTTGAAAAACAAATAGCGATATTTGTTTTATTAGCGTGCACGTTCAGTAAACTGGATAAAATCTAAACAGATGAAACATCTTTTCTACTTAAAGACTGCCAGCACTTTGAAAGGAGAGGAGAATTTCCATGTGTTCAGTCCTGATTTTAATTTCATCAAGGAAAGGGAATGAAATTCTTTACATTTTCAAGTTTTATGAAGTAGTCTTCCTTGAAGAGCAGTTACATATAAAACAGGTTCAGAATGCAAACCATAAACATTTCAGATAGCAATCAGGAGTAATTAACTAGGGAGATTCACAGCAACAGCAGTGGCACACTTACTGCTCAGTCAAAGGAGTGTGGAGCAAGTCATACTCCAAGTTTTGGACTTGGGAATGAAAGTTTGTGTTGAGGTTCTGTAGCTGGTCTGAAAATTTGAGGAATTCAGCTTTCTCCTTTTCCAGGCTTTCTGCCAGCATTGCACAGTGGCACTCAAGGCGCTCTTTGTGAAGAGACAGCTCCGCTGAAAAGAAAGGAAGTTATAATAGGGACATTACTTCCTCTTTACTGTGAGCTATCACAATGCCTAGTTAACCTGTGATTAGCAGCAGCAGCAAAATAAGCAAAGCCAGAGCTCATAGTAGCTAAAACATACAAATTAAATACATTCAATTTGGTTTCTTTGATTTTTCTCCTGTGAAAGACATATATCATCCTTAACAGCTCCTAATCCATTCAAACCACAAATGTCTCTTGTGTGCTCTTTTCCTTTTATTTTTGGTCATTGCTGACATCTCCATTATCTCTCCGTGGTCAGTCTTGTAACAAAACTAAAGGTTATATTTTTTAATGGAAAATACACTTCTCCTGATTTTGGGAGGGAAAGAAAAAAAATTAGGTTTTGATCTCTCTTCTGGAATGATAGCTGCATAAATCAAGAGCCAGCCAATCACCTCAAGAAAGCTACCAGAAGAAGCACCTGTCCTCATTACAGAAAAAGGGAAATTGAAAAATTATTTGCCTGTTTTCCAAAAGAAGAATTTTTTAACTTTTCTGTTAAAGACCAACAAACCTGTCTAAAATATTTTTTTCTCACCATTAAAACCCAACACTTCTCTGACACATGCAGAAAGAGTTTTCATTAGAAGATGCTCTGTAGCTGCTCAGTGATATTTCAGAGTTAAATTCTCCCTCTCATGTTTTCAGAAGCTTCACCCTGACATTTTGGCTGTCTCAACTTGTTAATTTCTTTTTCTGCAACACTTTTAAAATATTTTTTGTACACCACAAACTCTTGTTAAATAATTTCAATGTGGATGAGAATTCACAAAGATTGACAACAAAATGTTCAACATCTTCTACAATCCAGTTGTTAATCAAGGTACTGCTGTCTATTTTTCCAAAAATAACACAGCACAAACCAGGAAGAGCTATAGAAAAGAAATGTCATTTAAAAAATATGTGAGTAGTATAATATACTGGGAATTCATAGACACTCAACTGCTTTATATTGTCCTCTATTACTGAGTCAACTACTGCTGAAACAGATTTTGGCCCACTTAGGACCATCTCTAAATGAAGACTTGTGATGCTCAAAATACAAAAAAAAAAAAGTCAATACCAGCTCGACCATTGTAGATATTTGTCTGTATCTCCTCCTGCTTTTTTTGATGCAACTTAAGATGCAGCAGGAGTATTGAATTCAGCTCCTCTTTCTTGGCAGCTACAAGGACACAGGAGTTGGACAAGGATTCTGCAAACCATTTCTCCAAGTGTTCAAAATAGCAGAGGCGAATCCTATGATTGAAAAAGAAATATTACAGGGAGGAATAGAAATAATAAATAAGAATTTCTATATATATTATTTATATTTATTATTTCTAAGAATTCAACTTCTGGCTATAGGAAGGTACTGTTTCAGTACCATTTGCACAATACTGGTAGTTTTAGAGCTAGCTGCTTAGTATTGAATACCAGGCATTTTACCTTCATGGCTCTGCAGTAAATTTGGGCAAATTACTTGTCTTTCTGTAATATGCTTTCTCACTAAATAATTTTCCACAAAATATGAATTTTCTGTAAAGGTAAATGTTTTTGTGGTACTTTGACAGCCATGGATACAAAGCAATGTAAATATTTTCTCATATTTGTATCAATTTAAAAAGTGGAATAACATAATAATTGTACAATCATAACTTTATAATTAAATATCTAAGTATATAAATATCTAATTATATCCTAGTAATTAGATTACTTTTGCCTCTCTAGTCTAATGTTTCTTCTAAACAGCTGAAATTTGTCCATCACATAAATTGTTCTCAGCTCACCTTTCTTTCAGTTCGTCAAACGTGGCTTCTGTGAGAAGTACATATTTCAGGTACATAGGAAGTGATTCTTCTTTTTCATATTTTGTAAAATAACTCTCTGTGATGTCAGTCTTTCCTGCCTGTTCAAGTCCAAGAACAGCGTAAATATTTCCACTAGCAGTGGAAAAAACCTCTGTGGCAATTTCAGCACTTTCTCCCTCACTGCTCTTGGACACTGACTGGGAAATTGTTGGAAATTATCACATTACTTTTAAAGGTATCAGCATAGAATCAACAGTGCACCAGCAAGTGTAAGAATCCTAAGGATATTTAGAATAATGTACTCGTTCTCCGTCTGGACATCTACACAGTGCTGGCAATATTTAGATATTTATATACATATATATATTTATTTATGTATTTATATGCCGGCAAGACATAAGAGTTGACAATGTTTTAAAAGGTTTTTGTTATGGTAATAAATTCATGGCAACTGAAAAATTAATACTTAGGTACAAATACTTAGCTTTAAACATTCACCACAGGCTGAGAACACGGTGATGAAAGACAGATTAAAAAAAATTATGCAAAGGCTTTCTGCAAGGCTAAAAGATCCAAAAGAATGGTCATGAACTGTTTTACACACTTCATTTTCCATTAAAAGTATCTAAAGCTCTCAGTACTTTGTAAGCAAACGAAGCAAAAAAGGACTTTCTACTCATTCTCAGCAAAAAGACTTCCCATTCCTCTTTATTTTGGAAAAGACTGCCTTCACCTTCAAACTTATTCTCTTGCTCACTTACCTGTGTAATGCTTAGTCCCTGTTCTGTAGGCTCATTTTCTTCACTTTCATGAGGAATACTCTGCATATCTTCTTTTTCTGTTTTTTCAATTTCCTGTGCCAAGATTACCTGTTTCTCTGTTAGCTCTGTTTCCCCAGCTGATTTTTGACAACTGTCCTGATCTTCCGGCACCACTTGAGAGAGGTGATCATCCTGCTGTGCTCTGGGCTGGGATGTCCTTGCCTCGAGCCCTGGGGGCAATTTTGGATGCCACAATGTCAGAAAGACCTGAAGCTATTAGAGGAATCTCCAAAGGAGGGACACAGAGATAGTGAAGGGTCTGGAGGGGAAACCATTCAAGGAGTGGCTGAGGGCATTTGGTTCAGCTGGAGGAGACTGAGCTCACACCTCACCGGCAGCTGCAGCTCCTCTGAGGGCAGCAGAGGGGCAGCTCTGATCTCTGACCAGGGACAGGACCCAAGGGAACACCTGGAGCTGTGCCAGGGGAGGATTAGACTGGCTATTAGGAAAAGGTTCTTCCCCAGAGGGTGCTGGGCACTGCCCAGGCTCCCCAGGGAATGGGCACAGCCCCGAGGCTGCCAGAGCTCCAGGAGGGTTTGGACAACACTCGCAGGGATGCACAGGGTGGGATTGTTGGGGTGTCTGGTCAGGGCCAAGAGTTGGACTTTCACAATCCCTATGGGGCCCTTCCAACTCAGGATACTCTGTGATTTTTCTCTCCTTGCACAATGCTCTCAGCTTGCTGCTCCACCATATGCTCACCTTCTGAAGTCTCAACTACTTACTTACAGTCAAAGCAGAGTTCTTCTGGTTGCAATCCAAAGAAATACAGATGGAAAAACAACCAAGCAGAAATACCTGTTTGGACTGTTGAGGTATCACCTTGATCTTGAACTGTGGAGTCTGTTGTGCCTTGCAAGTTCTAAAAGCAAAACAACAATAAAAAACACCCACCACACCATTTTAAAATATGGATTTGCTTTCTTCTAAGAAATCCATATCCCTCCTCAAAATGTATCTATTTCAGTAAGATATGATAGTCTTGAATAGATCACTAACTATCTAAAGAATCTGCGTCACTCAAATCAATTACTGTAAGTGTTACCTTGTAGTTTTCTGTTCCAAAGGCAAATGAATTTGCTAAAATTCTGTTTGTAACAAGGACAGAGTTAAAAGTGTGGGACTGAGAAATGTTTTGGTTTCCCTCTGCTATCTCTACCAAAAGCACTTTATTCAATGGCTGAAACAGCACTTTATATAATCTGAATTTTAAAGGTAATGTAAATTTTCTCTAAAGTGAAAAAGTAATACAGTAGTAAGGTTTTAAACCAGAAGAAATTTTCTTTTTACCTGTTTGATGATTTCCTTCACACTAAAATGCTGGCTGATGGAAATACTGTAAGAAATCAACTCCCACAAAATAGCTTTTGGATAAGCCATTACTTCATTCATTACAATCTGCTTGCATGTCTCATTCCTGTCAAATTTAAGGTCACTGTTTAAGAGACTCAAGTATGTATAGAAATAAATTAATAAAAGGACTACAGTGCCTTTAAATCTAAATCTAACTTTTTTGATCAATCTCATAAAACCTTTAGGCTAAACGTTGCCATTGATCTGTTTATAGTGAATACAATCACATCCTGCCTTGTAAGAGATTAGTTCATTACAAATAAATATGCAAATAAACAAATGCACAAAAGTTAAGACATATTTACAAAAAAGCTTTTACATCCTTCCTTTTGGTTAGGAAACCATTCAAACACTGCTTACATAAGAGAGATCAAATTACTGTCTTCCATGTTAGTTCTGCACTGCCCTCAGCTGTGACTGAGCCTTTCTGGTTTATTTTCATCTTACTTGAAAATAAAAACAGTTCAAGCTGAGTCTAGATTCAAGAAAAATCAACGTTCACACTTGTTTTCATTTATATTTACATTTGCTTTGTCTCCTAAACAAAGATAATTATGGGTAATGTATGTATGTGTTCAGATAGGTTACATTGTATTTTCACTTGGTCTGTTACCTCTGGCTTTTTAAAATTTGTTGAATGATTATTAAGAGTATCAAACCCCCAGCTCTAACCACAATCCCACTGTGAGGTGTGTGAAGGTGTGTGAATCTGCCCCTCATGTCCATTTTGCTCTTCTAATGTGCCTCTGATCTAACAGGCAGAAAAGACCTACTGGGAGTGAAAACAGAGCTGCTTCCTTTCAGGTTTCACACCTGCTGCTAAGGTCTTTAGCAAGGACAGCACTATTGTACCAATTTTTATATGGTTTTTAAGATTGCAAATGCCTAATCATGATAACAGAGAGCTTATCAAAATAAATACTTTGGCTACTTAAAGATCTTAGTCCTTGCAACTTTGAATGAGATCAAGTCTGTTGGTGCAAACCAACTTCTGATTGTTGTGATGCAAGAATCTGAACCACTACTTTTACCTTCTGAATAAGGCATAGATATGATGGTATGCACAGTAATACTGGTGAGTATGGTTTTTAAAAGATAACCTTCTGTCTTTGTCCCATTCCTAAACTGTGGGTATATTTGCCTTAGCCTTGCTCAATAGGTACATTATTTTATATTCTTACATGAAATAAAAGTCTTTTTCCATACCTTCATACAACAGCATAAACAAAGTCTAAGTAGTATCATCCATGTTAAAATATGCTTTACCTTTTAAATTTACGATACAAAATTCTTACCTAGTTCTAATTTGATCTAAAGTAGAAAGGGCATTCTTCAAATATTCCCCCAGCTCTTCTTCACAGGTGGCCATTTTCATTTTTTCCAAAATTGTATCCAGATTATCTTTCCGCACCTGAGGCCACATTAAAAAGCTAGTAAAAACAGTTTAGTATATACTAAAATCTCACAATCAAATTACTTGAATCCTAAATAGTTATGTACATATATTCTACATGAAGACCTTAGCAAAACTCATCACCTATGAAGATCTTCCCAGATAATTAACACCTCTGACACTGCTACCCCAAGCTGTTTTAACTATGAGAACTCGGCATCCAACCAGACTCCATACCTGCACAAGATCTCATAATAGCAACTTGCAGCCACTTTATACAGAAAGCAGCAGTGAACTTTATCACTTTTGCCATATCAAGAATAAGACAGGACTGTCCATTCAGTGTGAATCAAGCAAAAATGCACCTGACAGAATGAAACTGGAAAGTAGAAATTCCAATATAAAAGTCAGATACTATGTTTTGCATTTTATAGCAGCTATTTTGAATTCTCCAGAGTTCTTTGTATTAAGAAATCCTTTCTTTACATTATGCCACATCCTTGTTTTTATGTTTATACCTGTATTATGTTATCCTGTTCCAATCTGTATTCATCTACTTTCTTCTGAAGTACATCTTCCTGCTGGGACAGTTGGAGCAGATGAACATCCCAGAGATGCATGGCCTCCTGAACACAGCTGTACAAGCCTTGACAATGCTGCTCATGCCATTTAGGCATCTCCTTAAAATCACTCTAAAGAAACACATTCAAGTGAACAAGTTATTTTTAAACTGCTGGAAGGTGAAATGAATGAGTAACAGGATATGTAACATGATAAAAGGAATTACATGACTGGTGTTCAACACTGTGTCTTCTATGTGGAGAGTAAGAAAAAAAAATCCAAGTAAACTGGGTAAGAATGTGGATTTTTATTCTTTAAGCCAAGAGTATCAAAACTTTTGTTTATTCTGGCATTGTAAAGCACTGAATCACATTCTACAATTTATCTCTTTAGGAACAACTCCCCAGTCATTTTTATGCATAGAATCACAAAATATTAGACTTGAAGACATTTGGGAGATTATTTATGTCTATTCCTGTGCCTTTTGGCAGATTGGGCCATACTTCATTCATCTCTATCATACGTATTTCAGATATAGATTATAATAAAAATAAAATACATCACAAATAATGAACACAGTAATTATGAACACTTCCATGTGAAACTCTTCCACACCAAACTTTGTTTCTTTGCAGTGTTTAGCCACACTATGGACCTGTTTCTAATGTGACATCAATAGTCTAGGATGCAGAAGGCATTGCAGGGAGCACAGGAAGAACAGACTAATCCCAAGGAGTGATAAAAATAAATGTAATCAACGTACATCCATATACTCCAGTTCTTCTTCAAACCTGTGTTTTAGTTTCTCAGTCATCTGAAGCATGTTGGAATGCAAAACTTCAACATCCTCTACTGTGCAAATGTTCTTATCCAACAGGGTCATCTAAATGAAAAGAATAGCAAATTATTGACATGCATGACTTTCAGAGAGCATGGCTAAACTTAGTGTTTCTTTTCTTGTAATGGACACAGAAAGACTCAGCCTCCTAGATCCCACATTGTTAGTAAACACTACAATTCAGCTGGATACACAGGGAAAATCTGGCAGAGAGGTGGAATTTCTTTGCCAAGGTAAGACAGATTTAGCACAAAGGCTGAGGGTCCTTGCACATAAATGCAGGGCAGCACCCCCTTCATTACTTTTACACATTTCAAGTACAAATACCAAATACTACTGTGAAACCAAATGGATGGTTACTCTTTGAACAGAATAAGACAGAGGTTAAAAACTAGTTTCACTTGTTATCTCAGTGTTTGGTGGATCCTGAAACACATTTTACTGTAATGACACACTGTACCATGGCTACCACACCCAAAGCTGGGACACCCACCTTGCAGGTCTGCGCTTTTTCCTGACATTTTTCCTGGACCAGCTCATACTGGACCCGCATTTTCTCCACACACTCTGCATTATGGCTGTCTGAATGATATGGAACAGACCAGTCAAAATTCTGTATTTCACAGTGCAGTGTGAAAAGGAAACATGACAGAGGCCCTTGTGCTGTATCCCAGCACAGGGAACAGATCCCAGCAGCGTCTGCACACCCGTGTGACACTAACAACCAATCAAATAAGATGTTTTAATACACATTATTGTATTTGCTGGGACCCTCCTGGCAGGAAGGAATGATGAATCTGACTCCATCTTCTCAGAAGGCTAATATATTATTTTATGATACTATATTACATTCAAGAGTGCTATACTAAAGTCTACTAAAGAATACAGAAAGGATATAGACAGAAGGCTAACAAGATAATAATGAAAACTCGTGACTCTTTCTAGAGTCTCGACACAGCTTGGCCCTGATTGGCCAATGAGTCGAAACAACTCACACCAGAATCCAATGAAACAATCACCTGTGGGTAAACAATCTCCAAACACATTCCACATGTGAGCGCAACACAGGAGAAGCAAATGAGATAAGAATTTGTTTTCCTTTTTCTCTGAGGCTTCTCAGCTTCCCAGGAGAAAAATTCCGGGCGAAGGGATGTTTTAGAAAATGTGAATGTGACACACAGCTGTTTATAGGCACACTACAGTACATGGAGAAAGGAAGTACCTCCTACTTCTTCCCCTTTTCTTCTCCAAGGGTTAAAAAGGAGTATTTTTGTATGATTGAGAACTGATCCATGTCAAAATTAACCTTTTATTTCCCCAGAGTAATTCTAACCAAGCCAGTCCCTGCTAGATGTCACCCTGTACAAGTGTTTGTACCAGCCAAAGGAAAGTTATGCCACAGGCAGCTTCTTTGGGCCTTACTGCCAGCTCAAAGCAGCTGAGAAGGTATGTGGGAACACGTGGAACAAAGAATAGAGCAAACATACACTTCCAAAGCAACTGTCTGCCTCATTGCCCAGGAAAAAAGGAAGTATTGCTTGAAATCCAGACTGTTTTTATGATTTCCCAACTTACCTATACTTTTGTTTAAATTCTCCAGAGTTCTGTACCATTCATTTATGTCAGATTTTGTATGTGTTGGAGGCAACAAGGAGCTATCAAAGTAGGAAACAAGAGTCAAGGATCTTAAAATACAAACCAGTCATTTGTATATAAAACTATTATAAAATACAAAATTATGAATCAGAGTATCCATAGTACTGCACTTTATTTTATTTACAGCCATCTTGGCAATGAAAATCAACCAAAGAGATTGGTGTTGTTCTGTTTACTACCCAACAAGGAACTAACAGTAATCTACCTTGTTCCTACATCCACTGTAAAAAAACTCCCTGTAAATATTGTAATGCATTGCCCAAAAATGCTTCTTGTTCAGGATGGATATTCAAACATAGCAGTGTTAGATTTCTATCCATACTCCTCTCTTAATTTATTACACTAATTAAATCCCATGGTTTAAAAAACCACTAACTTCTAGTTTCCACCCATCTTTGTCTGCCCATTTCTACCACGTTTCAAATGTCAGTAAGATTTACTTTTGCATTCCTGCATTTTTAGCCCTCGATCACCACCTATTTAGTGCAGCTGGTGCAGTGAAAATCAAGAATGCACTTTTTCCATTAAAAATAGCTGTAGAAAAATAGGTTTAGACCCTGTCTCACTGCTGAATTTAACAATCACACACTGACAGAAAGCAAAGTGCATTTTGTAGCCAAGGCCCTCATTAACTCCAGAAAGAACTGTTTTCCTTTATGCTATATCCTCTTTTGCCATACCCAATGTGCTGCAAAACCCTCAGTCTCTGTTCACTAAGTACAATCTGTTCCTTTATCATGTTTTCCATTTCCATTTTCACAGCTGGGGGATTCTGTATTTCTTCACTTGCCATAAATTCTCTGCAGGATGGAATAAAAATATGTATAATGGATACAGGATATCATACATGATATCATATATGATATGTATAAAGAAAAAATAACTTTTTTTAACTTGTTGTTTTATAGAAACCACGAGTGAACACTAGTCACTTTGTGTTATTTATTGTCTAAAATGAGATGGCAAAATTTCTGACCTGAAACTCTGAACTACACAGTTCTTTTGGATGAGCTTCCAGTCCTTGACTCTCTCTTGCCATTTCAGTTGATGCATTTTTTCTTTCTCAAGCTCTGATTTCATTAGATTAAAGAGCAGCTTGGCAGTTGCCCTCTCGTTATCCAGCAGTGCTCTGTTTATATTCTGTTTATTAAAAAATAAAACCAGGAGTAGAAGCAGCATACAGCATGCAAAACCAAAAAAAAAATTGTGTCTTCTACACAAAATGAGGGGAAAAAAGAATACAAATGATAACAAATACCATGCAAAGTAGAAATCTCTCTATATTTCAGTGATTGATAGGCAGAAAGAATTGATTTCAGCTGGAAAAAAAAAAGACATTCTAGGAATATTCAGATTGCTATTCTGCCCCAGGTAAAACATTTACCATGGCCTTATCATTAATGAGCCTGTGAACATCAGCTGCCAAGAAGAAGGAAATTTCCTCCAGTTTCACAGTATACTTGGTCAGTACATCTGCTATCTGTGCAATAAAAGAATAAGGAAAAGCAACAACAAAAAGTCAACTCAAATATCAGTTTCCCAAGTTAAAAAACTACATGAACAATTTTTCCATTAAAATGAATTCCATTAGATTCATTAATTCTACATTAATTAAATCTATTAAAGTGAATTAAAATTAATTGGATGATACACAGGTTGAGAAGTAAATTTTAAAATATTAATCTTAGTTACCTTGAAGACTGATTTTTTCAGTAATTCATAAAAATGCTAACTAAAACATTCCACTTTGCTACTACTCAGCTGATTTCTCTTTAATATCTGTGATAATTGAGTGCTCTGCAGACAGGCTGCAATATGAATTTAAAAATCAAACCAAATTCCTTTCAAATATCTGAAGGGAATCCACCAGTGCCTGTTTTAAGTGAACACAAAATTAAAGCAAATGTGTTCATCTCTGACATTTGTTGTCACTAATCCAACAGAAAGGTTACTGGTGATACTCTTGGACCTTTTCATCATACCTGAATTACAAAGAGAGGAGAAACTGGCACTGGTAGAACAAACAGCTTTTTTTGCCTACAAGGACAGTGCAGCAAGCTCTTCCACAGTCTATTTATTTTTTTAATCCAAACATTTCCTATGATGTCCAGTGGCTTTTACAGGTTAGGTTGAAGACTACAAAATTGCAACACGTTTGCTACTGACACCCAGCCAACCCAATCTAAAATCAAGCTACGTCATGTCTATGCTCCTTCTCAACTGCAGAACAGCTATGTCCCCCCAAAAATAACACACCAAATGAAACTTTGGCCTACACAACTCTCCAGGGAAATAAAAGCACCTCACATATTCCTTGCACCTTTAGTATAGGTAATTGTGAAAGAAACACCTTCAAACTAGGAAAAAAGTAGCTTCTCCTGATTATGTTGGTGTAAAATGAGTGAATAGTTTATTGGTGAAAAGAAAGCAATCACCACACAACAGAACTACTGGCAGACCTCTGACTCCTGGGGAAACCAGCTCTCTTTGCTCTGCACTCAGCATTATATCAGCAAATAACAATCTTATGCTTAAGTAACAGTTATTAAGACTGCAGCTCACTTTCATGGCTCGACTCCTTTCAATCTCCTTTAGGGATTCATCCACTGCCCTAATCCACTTCTTTCTGTTTGATGATTCCTCATGGATCATATTCCAGAGTTCTTCCAAACCCTGCAATAAAAATCTACTCTCAATTTTATTGAAAAATAAATATATATAAAAAACAATTTAAAAGTAAAACCCCAAAAATTTAGGACTCCAGTGAGCCATAAGAAGATGTTACACTGAGCAGATACAAAAGTTGAGCCAATGCTCTGAGCTGCCTTACTTCAAATGAGAAACCTTCCAAATCCATGTCAGATGCAATCTTTTCAAACAGAAGTTTACTCTTTTCATCTGATTTCATCACTTCAAGCTGAAGGAATTCTTGAAGATCCAAAACAGAGGCTTCCATCTCCTAAAATGGCAGGTCAGAGTGAACATTTGAATATCAGGCCCTGACTTTAGAAGAGCACTCAAGACTGGGTTAGAAACTCCTGCCATACCCTGCCAATGCAGTCCAGCTCCTGCTGCATTTCACTCACTGCTCCATGGTGACGCTTCTGCCGCCGTTCTGCCAGGCACCTCCATGCACTGCTGCCTGCTTCCTCAGGAACTGCCAGGAAAGAAATGAGAATTCTGTAGCCTAGAACTGCTGATGCAGAACATGGGATGCATGAGAAACAAATCCCTGCATCTACACTGTGACTGCTGTAGTTAGTGCAGCTTTTACAGTGTGCAACATCTTTCCACAGGAAGGGCAATCTGAGCAAATGGAGGTTAAAATACTAAGGTGTATTTTAAAATTTCCTTTATTAACTTCTGATTTTCAGAAGGATAATAGCATGGAACTATCAACTAAGCTCAGGTATGATGTAAAAAAATTGCAACATTTCAGGAATGAGATCTGATTACATCAAAACTGGAATTTATCATATAAACATAACCTGTGATTGATTGAAAATTTCACAACTGTTTTTTTTTTCTATTAGAAGACTCTTAATCTTCAAAATTACCTACAAATCATCAAAAACGTGTCAGGCCATTTCTGGGCTTGATTTTTGTTGCCCTGCAGGAGAAAGAGTGCCAAAGTGGATACAACCAAACTGTGTATTCTGCTTCCCTCTACCTCATTTTGTGTTGAGCTGTTAATGATGGGTGTTTTCAGTGCACACCTGACCCTCAGGATTCAAGCTGGGTGTGAAAATGAGACAGACAAACCCTGCAAGGTGAGGTGGTGTTCCTTTATCCTTAAAATGACTCAGCTGGGAAAGCAGCAGCATCATCCATCCAGTGAGAGTTATCTGTGCTAATGGGATATGATGAACTGATTATGCACTGACAGCAGAATGGGAGCTGAAACTACCATCACAGACTCCAAAAAAAATATTCTACATAATTCCATTTTGATTACATCATTCCATTGTGAACCTCCCTGCACTGGGGGATGTACCCCACTGTATATAATTTAGGCAGTGCAGGGACTTGGGACACCAGCACCACTGGACATCCACAGGAAGACCTGAACTTCCCCAAGACCACCCCTTCTGACAGCACTGCAATCACTGCAGCCCTGACCAACAGGGTGCCAGGCTGTACTCTGACTTTGTGGTTTTCTGACTTTGTGGTTTTCAACCAGTTTTTCTGTATCATTGCATTTGCTGTACTCTTTCTATTAAATTGTATCTCCAATTTGAAATCTCTCACAAGGTATTTGTGTGGGGTTAATTTCTCCTGCTGGTTTACTTTCAAACCAGCACAACTTTGTACCTTGTTCAGCTAAACCTGTTACATGTACCACATCTCCTGTGAATGCAAATTAAAATCAAGCATTAAGGGAAACCAATTTTACCAACTACATCAGGCAGGCCTCTGACTTTCTCAGCTGAACTTGCATCTACCTTTCCCCGTGCCCCTGGAAAAGTTGTAGATTGTCTGAAACAGAAAGAGAATAAAGCTTCAATTTGTATTACAAATGCACCAGAAGAGGGACTAACATAATAGTATAATACACTTTAATTGGCAAAATGTAATATTAAAGTGAACATAAGCATCATTCTAACTTTAAAGGATATAATTCAAAGAATCAAAGTTGCTTCTTCTGAGACAAACTGAAGTCTGGGTAGATCTCAACTTCAAATCTATTAGGATGGCATTAGAGCAATACGTGCTAGATTTAGGACTTGTAAACTACAGAGACTTACAGAATAGCTCTAAAAGGTAAAAAACCTATGAACTCTTAAGGAGACACTAGCAGGAAATGTGGAAATAGCCTTAATCTGCCCAGTGCTTTTCCCAACAGCTTGGGCACTGTGTTTCTCCTTGGGGTCAGTGAGAATCCCTGTATCATTTCTCAGCAGCTGGCTTAGGATAAAAAACGATGGATGCATTAACTTCATTCTTGTTCATTACATTATCCTACTGCATCATCATGTAAGCCATTTACTTGGAAATACAGCCTAAAAAATGTGTGTCAGACTGTGTGTATATCTAGATTGCTATGAGCAAAGACAATTTCTTTTTAAAAGGAAAGCCGTACAATATGCCTGCCATTGCAAATATTAGTCTGTTAGCCTGCACCTCAATGGGCAGCAAGTTCATTATACTGAATTTACACCTGGCAAGGAGACAGTCTATTACATGTTATTAGTGCTATGACCAAGAATTCAGGAGTTTCTAATTCCCAGTGAAGATCTGTCAGTTTCATACCTTTAGTTATGAACATATAATTGGGATTTTATGCTTCTGTTCCCTACCTGTCTGACTGTGGTGTTTTTGTGAAGTCACTGACAGGTGTTTTTCCAACACATGTTTTCTGCTGATTACTCAGTGATGGCATGGCATCAGCAAACATTTCTGAATGCTCATTTACAGTGAGCTTTTTACTCTTCTTAGAGCTCCTTGTCTTCTTTCCTCCATCCAAAAGGTGGGCTAAGTGCACCTTCAAAGAACCATAACCTTAAAAATTAGAATTTCTTCAAACCTACAGAATGGAGAACAGGGACAAAATAATTAATAAAAAATAGTAGGGGAAAGACAGCAGAAGAGAAAGGTAAAATAATGAACCCTACATGCCACGCACACAATCATTTTCATCGAAAGCTATTTTCAAAATGAGGAAAAAAAAGGATAATCTTTTCCTCTGAGGAAAAGTGGAGTAACTGGATGGTGTTGCCTTGCTTACAGTTACCAAAACAGTTAACAGCAGAGTGAGAAATGCCTGAATCTGGCTAACTATACCTCTAAATGTTTTACTGCTGTGTTATGATTCTGCCTTCAGTTAATATAACCTGATATCCAACAAAGAGATGGGAACACATGTAGATGCATTGGAGAGCATATGCTGGAGATAACACATTCCTTTTTTACTAAAACAAACCAAAACCAGAAATGTTGAAATTGACCTGGGGTCATTTCAACAGCCAGGAAACTGACTAACACAACAAACTCCTTTGGCTTTTGCCAAATCCTTTGCTTTTTTTTACCTTGGCCTTGAAGATCTGTTTACAGCCTTTCCCTCTGTGAAGATGTCACTCCCGTCCTGTTGAGAACTCGTGGTGCATCGCAGCTGACTGGCCGGGCCTGCTTCCAGAAGAACCGGCAACTACAAGCTGGGAGCCAAGAGGAGATGCAACACTTCACTTGGAAAAGGGCCTTCCTTGTTCCTTGAATCACAGAATGGTTTGGAATGGAAGGGACCTTAAAGATCATCTTAGGTCATCTTCCAACCTCCTGCCATGGCAGGGACACCTTGCACTAGCCCAGGTTGCTCCGAGCGCTGTCCAGCCCGGCCTTGGACACTTCCAGGGATCCAGGGGCAGCCGCAGCTTCTCTGGGCACCCTGTGCCAGAGCCTCAGCACCCACACAGGGAACAATTCCTTCCCAATATCCCATCTAACCCTCCCCTCGGGCATTTGAAGCCATTCCCCCTTGTCCTGCCACTCCAGCCCCTTTTCCAAAGTCCCTCTCCAGCTCTCCTGGATTCCCTTTAAGCACTGCAAGGGGCTCTAAGGTCTCCCTGGAGCCTTCTCTTCTGCAGACTGGACCCCCCCAGCTCTCCCAGCCTGTCCTAGAGCAGAGGAGCTCCAGCCTTCAAAGCAGCTCCGGGAGACTCCAAACGGTGAAACTCCACGCCTGCCGCTCACCTTCCAGCCCCTGCGGGTGTCGCTCCCGGTGTCGCTCGGGGTCGCTCCCGGCTCTCTGCCCGTCCCCCACGGGGCCCTGAGGCGGAACCGCGCGTGCCGTTGTCAGACCAACGGGCCGGGGAGGGAGCGGGGCGGGCACAGCCTCACTCACGGTGCCCCCCGGTGGCCGCTGCCGGCAGCGCCCGTCCGCCTTCACCTCATTGCGGCCGCCTTCACCTCATCCCGGCCGTCCCTCCTCATCCCGGCTGCCTTCACTTTATCCCGGCCGTCTCTCTTCATCCCGACGGCCCCGCTTCACCCCGGCCGCCCCTCGCTTCATCCCGGCCGCCCCTCCTCATCCCTGCTGCCTTCACGTTATCCCGGCCGTCTCTCTTCATCCCGGCCGCCTCTCGCCTCGTCCCGGCCCGCAGCCCCGGGAGGGACCAGGGCTGCGGGACCGCGGCTCAGAGCCCCGGTTTGAGTTCGTCCCTGCACAAGGCAGGCCACACTTCCCACGTCCGCACCTTCCAGCTCAGCACGGGAGTGAGGCTCCCCTAGGGAAGTGGTCACAGCAACAAGCTTGTCTAAGTTCAAGAAATATTTGTACAATGCTCAGGCATGTGATGGGATTGTTGAGGTGTCATGGGGGCCAGGAGCTGGGCTGGATGATCCTGGTGGGTCCTTTCCAACTCAGCCTATTCAATGATTCCACGATAAACATCCACAGGTGCAACTTGAGGCCAATTCCCTCTTGTTTGTTACTTCTTATTTGCGAGAAGAGTCCAATCACCACCTGGCCACAGCCTCCTGTCAGGGAGTTGTGCAGAGCCAGAAGCTCCTCCCTGAGCCTCCTTTTCTCCAGTCTGAGCCCCCCAAGCTCCCGCAGCTGCTCCTTGTTCTCCATCCCCTTCACCAGATCTGTTCCCTTTTCTGGACACACCCCAGTCCCTCAATGTCTTTTTGCCATGAGGGTCCCACAAATGACCTGAGGATTTGAGCTTTGGCCTCAGCAGTGCCCAGAACAGAGGGACAGTCAGAGTTCTAGTCCTGCTGGTCATATATGGCTGGTAGAGGCCAGGCTGCCCTTGACCTTCTTGCACACCTGGACATGTGCTGGCTCATGTTCAGCTGCAGTGGTGATTTCTCTCTCTGTTCCAAAGCAGCAGTTCAATAATTCCTTTTTTTTTTTTTTTTTTATCCAGCCAAGGTGTAGCAGAAGATAAGCACAAAGCAAGGGGGAAGCAGGGCACTGCAGAGGCTGCAATGGCAAAGGAATGGAAAAAAAATACTCTGCCTTGGCACTCAGTATTGCTGCAGCACTTGGGGGTGAGTGCCAGCTGGGAATTCTGAGTGTTGGGCTTTGATCCTGGGCGTGAGAACTACTTTCAAAATTTTTTTTCCCCCACGTTCATTCACATTGGCTTTTGTAAACTTTTTGTAAACATATATTGACTTTTAAATGCAGGAGCACTTAAGAGTCTGGCTGTGATTAAATCCTAAATTTTAGGAGAACAAACTTTCAGTTTCTTAAGGAAGTGTGGATAGGATGCCCTGGAAACTGCCCTCAGGGATAATGGAGCTGAACAGAGCTGGCACCCATTTAAACCCATTTTTCTTAGAGACTAGATACAGCCAAAACCTGTTGATAGCTGCCCTGAGACCTGGGAAACAAAAGCCAAGCCATGACCACAAAACAGCTATTTTACACTAATTAATTTTGGTTATCACATCAGGTGAGGGCTTTAGTCTTCTCCAGAATTGAAGATTGGTCTCAATGCATTGATCTTGGTTTACAGAGACAACAGCAGGTAGTATTTACTAACATGCAAACACCTCCTTCTGTAGCCAGCAACTAATCTCAGGCTGGGCACTTCTGAGCAGCAGTCTGTGATTTTTGTGAAATGCTTGCATGGCAGTGCAATATTTTCCTGAGTATTTGCTATATTTTCCTGAGTAGCCAATAGATTAGTTATTCCTTTCTCCAGCTAAGAGATCCATAGCCATGGAATGAGGATCCTCCTTCTGCTAAAGCATTCATCACATTGATGTGACAGCTCCACGGAATGTTTTCCTTGGCACAGCTCCCACACAGCCAATACGGATCAGGACTTTGATCCTTTGATTAGCCAATACTGTTTGCTGAGGTCGTGGCAGCCAGTGGTGCTGCTCAGCCCAGCTGTCAATCCTGCTATGGCAGGTTTGTGTGGTGCAGTTCACAGCCTGAAAAAATCCATTTGGGCGTAGAATTCTCTTCACCAAGATGGCAGTGGATGGTGGATCCTTGAGAAAGGAGCCCAAACCTGACAGAAGTTTTATGTGTGTGGCCCCACAATTCCACCAATTCCATCATTCCCACTAAACAAACTCTTGATGCCCAGGATGCTGAGTACAAATCAAAGAATTTGTTCCCTTTGAACATTCACTAGCATGTAAGATGTATGAGTTTAACAAATCAGAATCCCAGCCCTGGTAAATTGTCCCTAAGAACTGTAGCCAGGGCATATTTGGGGTGACCTAATGGTGGCCTTCCAGTTTCTGAAGGGAGAATATGGGAAAGATGGAGAATGACTATTTCCAAGGGTCTGGGGTGTCAAGACAAAGGGGAATGTCTTCCCACTGCCAGAGGGCAGGGTTAGATGGGAAGAAATTCTTCCATGTGAGGGTGGTGAGGCACAGATTTCCTGGAGATGGCTGTCCCATCCCTGGAAGTGTTCAAGGCCAGATTGGACAGGGCTTGGAGCAAACTGGTCTAGAGGAATGTGTCACTGCCTATAGCAGGGAGATAGGAACCAGATTATTTACAAGGTCCCCTTCCAACCCAAACCATTCTCTGATTCTCTGAATGCAGATGAGTACTACAATAATAGTAATAATTTCTAAACATTTTGGTGATTGTCATCAAGAAACAACATTCAAGAGGAAAACATTCTCAGCACAATGATGGTTTGTGCAATTATAATCTCTTCTACAAGGTCATGAAATTAAAATTTATGTTAATTACAGCCCATGGCAATGATTATGCTAACAAACTGTTCCACTAATTATATTTAGGTATTTAGATTGCATTAGCCAAGAAGTTTTATGCAAAGATTTGAATATTGCCTATATCTCATAAATAATAAAGACTATTAATGGAGATAATACATGCCTCAACCCACAATTACAGCAACATGTTTTAATTCAGTTGCTTAACACACAAGTTTAAAAATTGAATTAGGAAACACAGATACTAATCAGTTCTATGAGATTCATACTTGCTTATCTTTGAACTTTTTTTTTTGCTTTAAATAAGATGGAAATTCAAGAAATGAAGTGAAATATCTTCCCTTTTCATAATGGAAGTTTTCTTTCAACAGGTATTACAGCTTTTTGAACCTCCCTCTGACCAAACTAGTATTGTACATACTGGGTTTTTACCTTCTGCCCATTAACCAGGGCATCCAGCCTGACCTTCAGTGCTGATCTCCCCATGTCACTTAGAGACTCTTGAGCCAGCCCTAGGGGTGGCCCAGGCCCTCCTCCACACACCCACTCTGGGTGGCTTGGCCCTTGAAAGCAGCATCTTCTTTGGCCAGCTGAGTATTACAACTTCATTATAGATTTCTTGAGAAAAACAAATGGAAACTCTTGCACATATTATTGTCACGGACATATTTTATGAAAAATCCTTTTGCTAGGATTTTTTCTCCTGAGAAGCTGAGAAGCCTCAGAGGAAAAGAAAAACAATAATTATCTGCTGCTGTGGAATGCAACAGGTGCATCTTTGATTGGTATCATGTAGTTGTTTCTAATTAACGGCCAATCACAGTCAGCTGGCTCAGACTCTCTGGTCAGTCACAAGATTTTATTATCATTCATTCCATTCAATCAGCCTTCTGAAATATGGAGTCAAGATTCTCGTCTCTTCCCTTGTCCTGGGAGCCCTGTGAACACCACCACACATTAACAAAAATGGGAACTCTTGCACACAGTTACTGCCACAAAAATTCTTGTCCTACAGTTCTGTGTGGTTCTCTTACTCAGAATAACTCAACATCAGAGACAAATATTGGATAATATTGAAAGGAAGTGATGAAGGATAATATTGCCTGAGAAATGGGCTGACAGGAGCATCACAAGTCCAAGAAGGGGAAGCCTCTCCTGTTTCTGGAGAGGAACACTACCAGGCAGGCACCAGAGCATCCTGGGGGTCACCTAGCTGGGCTGGAAAGCTTTTGTCAGGAAAGGCTTTGGAGATCCTGGAGAGCACCAAGGTCAACACAAGCCAAAACATGCACTCTTCTGGGACCCTGAGCTGCACTGAGTGCAGCCAGCAGGCCAAGGGAAGGGATCCTTCTCCTCTGCTCAGCACTGGTGAGCACCTCTAGGGCTGGCTCCAGTTTGGGGCTCCTCAGCTCAGAAGAATGCAGTGAAGGGCTGTGAAGATGATGATGGAGGGACTGGAGCAACTCCTCCATGGAGGAAGATGAAACTATTGAGCCTGGAGAAGATAAGGCTTAGGATGATCTTATCCATGTCTATAAATACCTGAAGGGAGGAATCAAAGCAGATGGAGCCAGGCTCTTTTCAGTGGACCCAGTGACACCACCAGAGAGTGCTCACAAACTGAAATACGGGAGGTTCCCTCTGACCTCCAGGAAACACTTTGTTATTGTGAAGGTGAACACTGGCACAGGTTGCCCAGGGTGGTTGTGAAGCTTCCTCCTTAAAGCTATTGAAAAACTGCTGACACACAGTTCTCTTTTTCAAATTTGTTCACAAACAAAAAGAAGAAAATGCAAAAAAGTCCTTTTTGCTAACACTTAAGAAAACAGTAAAACTGTGGTAATTTTTAAAATAAATGTTTTCTTTCCATTGATACTTGTTTCAGAAGTATATTGGTTTGGTACATTATTAACAAATTAAATACCTTTACTAGTCATTCCAGATAAGAAGATGCAACTTCAATTACATTACATTTTGCTTACAGAGTTTAGCAATATGACAAAGTAGGTAATGTACACTTCTTAAAAATTCAGTAACTGAAATTTTAATGAGTAAGAAAGATTACAAAGTTCTATTATAATACTTTCTATTAATGCTTTTTACTGAGAAAATTTAATTAAAATCAGCAAATACATCTGTTTTGTGCAATTAGCAAATTCCTTTCCAAAAAACCAAAACCCAAGCACCACCAGCACAAAAGCTGTTTGCAGTGACAGTTGACAAATTATTGTGAGCATTTTACCTGGGCCAAATCAAGTGTCTTGTAAATCAGGAGTATCTAATTCCTTACAGAAGTAGCTACACCATGATAACATTTTATGAGGTATTGAACCATGAGGTAATGAACATTTATGAAGCTGGGAAAGAAGTACAAAGAGTTAAAAGACTGCTCTCAAAAGTAAGGTTTACAAAACCCAAAGAGGCTTTCTAAAGGGAATTATTCAGGAGGAATATTTACTAAGTACAAGATTTTTCTAGAGAGACTCAATATATTTACCTTCATTTATCTATTTGCTACAGAAGGAATTATGACATGCTTTTGCCAATCAATATACCCTTTTAAGTACTTACAAGTGAGATTTAGTATATCATGTTAATGGTAGTAGACACCGATGGAGAAAGAGAGCCTTTTCCTCAAAATATCATAAATTAGGCTACAAAATATAATTTTGTAAACTAAAAATCATGGCAAGTCTCTTTAATTCTTGAATAGATACATGACCAACTTAAAAGGTGATAATATCTCCTCCTTTATAAACCAATTTTCCTGGCTTTAAAGGTAGGAATTCAGACACCTTCTTACTGAAACCTCACATCTTGAGTTATGTGATAAATTCTCTTGAGGCCATGTTATGTATTTAGAATGAATACCTTCATTAAATTCCCACATTTTCTCTTCCCAGACCCACACAGTTTGGGACTGATTTGTTTCTTCCAGGAGTGATATTTGGCATTCAGAACAGCCAGGCCTTTGTAGGTTAGGGATACTATAGGATGTAACTGTGGAGGCAACCTCCAACGAGGAGAAGGAAAGTCCTTGAGACTTCCTTTCAATGTTTGTGGTACCCCTTTTAGTAGTAGATTCAATGGTAATTATCCATTCCCCATGGACATGCTGAAGGGAGAAACCAAATTAACTGATGGAAAAAGATAGCTAATGAGCTAATTTTTTTTTCCTTTGGTGAAAGGAATTACAGGATTTTGTTCCCAAGTACATCTCTTTTATCTGAATATTTCCCTAAAGTCCATTGAGTAAAAGTAGTCACAAAGGTATATTTGCAAGCAGAATTTGTTAAAATTTACAGCATAACACAAAGAAATCCACAATGTTAATGTTTTCTTCTTCACATCCAGACACTTGTAAGCCAAGTCAACCTGCAAGCAAAAAATAACCTGTGCTTATTGGCACAGAGCTGTTGTGGAGGATTACTCTCACTATGCTCAGAGAGTGTGAAAATGATTAAGAGTGGAAGTTCACATTTGTACAGATATTTGGGAACCCAACCTGAGAGAAAGAGGATAGCATGGAGCATGGTTTTATCTTATATCTTTTAAGAACACAACATTAAACAAGTGTCTAAAACGGCAAAATATTTTTCAGCATATCTTTATGAAAGAATCTGAAAAGATACACTGGAAGGTGGGAAAAAGTAGCATCTGATTGTTTGTTTATCTGAAGTATTTGTGCTGGTTTGAGACTCAAAAAGTGGATATAATTCTCATAAGATTTGTAGTTTCTTCTGGGATTTTCAGTTCTTATTTATTCTGATCCTAATCTTATGCAAAGAAAGGAATAAAAAATCCCATGTGGCTGTGCAGTTTACAATCTTATCAAAACTGGTGGGAAAATAGCTTTAAAATCAGCATCCTCACTTTATGAAATTTCTGCAATGGATCAGCTAAGTTTTGGTAACATTATTCCCATAAAGCATTACACTCAAAAGGAACCTACAGCCTTTAATTTCAAGTTATCTCTGAATTTTAAGTTTCTACAGTCATTATTTAATATCTGGCACTTAACAACCTACCTACACAGTAAGAACTTCAGCAAATACATCCCCTGTTGAAATTTGAGGGCATGAATCTCTGATTCAATATTCCAAACAGATCATGTCTTTGGGGACTTCACTTTTTTAATTTTTTCACATTATTGATCACACATCTGCATAGCATCTGGAAACATTTCTTTAGATCAGTAGGTAAAATTGAGGTTAATTTGAATCCCAGGAAAAATCTTCATTAAACACAGAGCAGCACAAATTTAACTGGTTATGTGGTCAGGTGACTTATGAAGCCCTAACATTGCTGTGTGGGCACATATGCTCCAAGCCACCATCAGTTCAGAGTTCTGCACTCTTTGGCCTCAAATTTATTGAAGATTGGATGTCCATAGCTCTACATGGAAACAGGTCTAGCTCTTCCTCAAAAAAAAGAAATACAGAAGCATGAAGTAGATGCCTTCTCTTGGAACTAGTTCAGACTGAATATTTTTTTTCCATTGCCTGTATATGATGATGTTAAGCAGACACTGTAAAACCAATATTAATTTTTTTTTAAGAAACAGAGTATTGTCTCTTGATGTATTTCTGTTGTGGTTTAGGAATGCTGCTCGCCAGTTCAGAGATCCTCCCAAACCAGATACTGCTTCCTTGCTCCCCACCTTCCCCTTCCCCTTTCTGGGGATGGAGTTGAGAACTGGAGGCACAAAAGGTAAAAATCAGCAGCTGAGAACAATTTCCTGGAAACAGCAATGAGATAAGAAAGCAAGCAGTAACAGCAACAGCATTAACAACAAAGGTATACAAAGAGAGGGAGATTTGCATTCAAAATGCTCACCAGGCTGGGACAAATGAAAACAGTGGTGGACAGCTCCAACACCCTTCTCCCAAGAGACACATTCCCTTTTCCTCTGCCCTGGCAATGACATAAGGAGGAATATTATAACACAGTGTCCTGGGCATGCTCCCTCCTTCTGCTGCTCTGGGCTGGAACCAGAGCAACTTACTATCATGAATCCAGAAAAAAAAGTAATATTTTTTGCTTACCTGTAGCACAGAGCATGCAATGGCCCTGCAGAAGTAGTGAAAGCTGAGTTATCACTGAAGAATTTCTTACTGCCTGTCAAATAGAAGAAATCAGATATAATCCAGAGATATCTTCTGAGTAATTTTTTTATCTGAATGTTAAGGTGCTGAAATTATTCTAGGTGACTCCATTCACATTCATCCCAAATGACTTGACATTTAGGCATATTTCTGCAACATCTTGCAGGTTAAAAGATAAAACTAGGATAATTTATTTCTGGTTGTCAAGCGCAATAATTCATTGCTGCTATAGCTCACATAGGGAAAAAAATCTGTTCCTCAATAATTTAATACTTAGAAGTAATAAAACATCCTTTAGAAAAAAATGTAGTAAATAAAAATGAATAAAACCAGGACATCTGTCGTGGACAGATGCAAAAACATGATCATTTGCACTCTAGTGAGACTGGAATTAAACTGGAAATGTATCATATCAATAATGATGTAATTGTGATGATTTGATCTTTATGAAATGCCTCAGGGTGTGCTGGAGACATTGCCAATGAGTAAGAATAGGTGAATAATTCACCTGAAGAGAAGGGAAAGATACAGAAGAGAGGAAAAAGGAAAGGGGAAACAAAAATTGGACTAAATGAATGTCAGGGGTTTCTCACATATGAGTTGACACCTGTTGCTAGATGAGATGTGCCTGGAGGTAGAAGATACCTTGGGTTGAGATCATATATTTGTTGAGCAAACAAATCCAGCAAGGATAAAAGTGATCCTGGGTTCCTCCCTTACACTCAGCTGCTTCAAGTTACATCAGTGCATATTGATGCCTCCTCAGAGTCTTTGAGCAGTGCTGGAACCCTGGATGCTGAGAATTTTAAACTTTCTGTGCTTAAAGGCACAGACCCACAAGAGAATACTGCATTTGACCTGAGGCTGTGAAGAAGGTTTCCAAAATTGAATGCTAGTACTGAGATTATGGGTGTGTAGTTGGTTAGAAGTGTGTAATATCACAGGGTGGAAAACTTAAAGAGTTTGGGATTTTAGAATATAGAAATAAACATGAAGCAAGAGGGAGGTTTTAAGGTGGAGGCATGTTGTTCTTCTTTACCTTCTTTTTCCTTCTTCTTCATGGGTTTGGGTGGCATTTTGTAATTGGGCAGAAAAGTCCCCATTGAGGGCTTTGAGGGATCAGTTATTGGGTTAAAAGGGAAAATAATCCAGGTGTCAGTTCTTAATTGGATAGGTTAGTCTTAAAAGACCTTGTAACAAGAGATTGTTGGCCATTTTGTGCCTTCTAATGGAAAGCTGCCCAACTCATAGTAAGGAGACTGTTTTACTGATAGGAAATAATAAACACCCGAGTCCAAACATGAACTACTGTCTCAAGTGCCTTCAATCCAGACTCAGAAAAACTGATAAGCAGTATCTTTCATAAACCTCCACATCCAAGAGACATTTTTGCTTCTTGCTTCAAGCCACAAATCAGCTTGTGTTGTTCATCTGAGCTCTGTGCACCAGGCACATGCAGGATAAGGACACTCCTGCTGTTCAGCAGGCTGCTTGCTGGTTTGTTTTCCTAATATTCAGAGCTTGCATTGCTCACAAAATTAGGAAACAATGGATCCTGCTGAAATCAACTCTCTGTCTGAGTGCATGCTTTATCCAGAGCTGCTGAATCCCTAATCCTTACACAGAGTCCTTTCCAAACAACCAGACAATCAGATACACTTCAGAAAATATTCTTTACCTTCCCTGTATGTTACAGAAAGCTGAGACAGTGTGTGCTTTGGTATTGAAGAGGCCTCCTGCAATTACATAGATATAACCTGAGACAATTTCCCCCACAGGAAGATTATGTTGCCATGGTAACCAAGAAAGGAAGTCGATTTGGCATTGGAGTTCCCATTTTCCTCAATTTCTGTATTAGCATTTGCTCGTGGCAGTTATGTTATTTTGAACCAAAGAACTTTAATCAAAGTTATAAAATTTCTGGAAGCAGTGGGAGTTTGCTTACATTATGGCAGAATGGTATTTCTCCATTCTAATAAGTAGACTTTAATATAATCATAAAATGGTTTGGCTTGATCTTTAAAGCTCCTCTAGACCAAGCCTCCTGCCATGAGCAGGAGGAGATCAAAGGAAGGCAGCAGAGATCAAATTGCTCAACACTGCCCAAACTGATGATGAGCACTTTCAATGATGGGGCATCCACAACTTCACTGTAGCACCCATTTGAGTGTTTCCCCAGCCTCGTTGAAGAAAAGTTTTTCCTCTTAGCCAATCTAAACCTACTCTTAGTTTGAAAAGTTGATGTCACATGCAGAGACACATTCAGGTTTGGTTGTGTTTTTTTTTCCTAAATACTCCTGCTCCTGAATACTTCGCATTTGCCCCTTACATTGTACACAATCCCTTATTCCAAAGCTCATGACTTAGTGGTGAGCTGAAGGAGCTGCTGTTGATGCTGAGGCTGGAGAGATTTTAATTGGGGTCATTGATGCTGCAGAATGTGATTTACATTCAGATTACAGCATCACTGTGAAGTGTTCATGTTAGATAATGTGCAACGGCTGAACAGGAGATTCCAGCATGATGCAGCCACCACAAAGCTCTCAGCTGGTTTGAATTCAGGTGTGGGATACTCCACAGCTGCTTTTAGTGTCTCACCATGGAACCAGTGTCCAAAACCCCTGCCTCTTCCTGTGGGGGTGTAATGCTGGTAGAATATTTTTTTTTTAATCAAGAAATAGGATTTCTTGATTTTTTAATCAAGAAATAGAGTTAAAAGACAAAGCTTAGCCAAGTTATTTGGTGACCATCTGATTTTGATCAGCTGATAGAGTAGCAGATCAATAGCAGAAGTCAGCCTTCTTTTGACTGCCTTCTTCTGATGACCTTCACATTATGTGACAGCAGAAAATTAAAGAACCTCCTCATGACTACAAGCCTTAGTGGATCTCCTCTTTAATTCATATTTTTCCAAGGAATGTTCTGCATCAGAAGAATTAAAAAAAAAAGTAATTGGAGCAGAGGGCTGTACTCTGTGAAAGATAGGTTATGACTGAATAAATGTCTCTGTGCCATTCAAAAGTCAATGTTCTTATGCATCCAGACAGAATGCTGGCCATCTCTGATGTGCAAGCAATTCCTTTGGACAAGCCACAAACAGATATAAAGAAATGCAAGATCCACTGGGAAATGATGGACTCAGAAGTGGCAGGGACACACTGCAAGTCAGTGCTCAGAGGGGGGATCTAATTCACATTTCTACAGGCATTTGTCCATTAGTGTCAGAACACAGTAGAATAGAGCCTTGCTGCAGATTCCTCCAGACAGTGCTGGAACTTTATTGTAATGAGCTGCAGCGACACATTCCCAGTTCCAAACTCGTAGTGGCTCTGGAGTAACTTAATCCTTCATGCAAAAACACTGCTGTTTAATAAGACAGATATTAATTACTGTATTATGGTTTAAAGAGGTCTTGAAAAGTGACCTTAAATACAGAATATCACTGAAATATAAGCAATCCATAACATAAGCTTTGATAACTGTGTCTTGGTCTTTACGTGGCACCCACCATACGTATATAAAGTACTTAGAAAGCCAGCAAAATGCAAAAAAGTGATAATCTTGCTTCGATGATCATAAGACAAAGAAGACAAAGATGAAACTGCAATGACCATATGGTACTGTCATCATGACTGCATTGAATGGCCTAATAAATTCTCTCCATCTCTAGATTATATGAACTCTCACATTTAGAAGTAGATGATACTGCAATGGTACTTTTTAACAGCTATGCTTACAACAATTTGAATTTCCTGTGTTAGGAATAGCTCACTTTTTTTTATACAATTGAGAGGGGGGAAAAGTCCTTAAAGGAAAAACTGTTTATTTGTATCAGAGCTGGGTGTCTGTCTCTCCCCTGAGAGGTCAGAACACATCCCCTTCGTTAAATGTTAACATTTTATACCCTGTGGCTGCTGTCCCCTTTCCATTGGATGGGTACTCAGGAACTTGCACTCTCTTGTGTCCTTCTGCTCTTCTCTTCCACTTCCCTCTCATCCCCCTTCCCCCTCTGGTCACATCTTCAACCCTGCTTCTCTCCTGATTCCCAAAAACACTCAACAGGTGCAATGAACCCATTAAACAAAACACATAGGTAACAGCCAGTAGGAAAGAGAATTAACAATTTACCTTTTGTTTTTTTTACTCCACAATCTTTTTGGGCTGAAGCAAAATGTTATTTATTTTCTCACACCTGCCTCTGCAGTAGTAACTTTTGCAGTTTCTCTTTCCTCTTTCCCTCCCTTTTCCTCTATTTCCTCCTCTTCTTGTACTTCTGCTTTAAACGTGGATAACTAGTTAGAAGACAACAAGATGTGATGGGGAACAAACCCCTTACCACTGTCTGCTTGAATTGTCATCCATAATAAATACATATAATATTTTGTACTCAGCAATTACAGAAAGGGCTGTGATTGTTCCATCAGGAACCATTGACAAATTGGCATAAAATGGCATTAATGAAGAAACAATTATATCTGAAGGTCTTTTATTGTTTGATTTCTACAATTATTGTCCCTTAAAAACTCTAATCACTGACACTGCACAAATACATTCAGCTCTCCAACTCCATTTAGTCCAAAACAAAAGTGAACTACCATCTTATATTACACTTCAATCATTCTAAATGTTATAATTCTTTCTTACTTTGTGGCAATAATGCAGGAGACAATTTGCCAAAGTGATCCTAACAGCTGCCAAATTGTTCATGTTTCCATACCCACAACATTAAAGCATGAAGATCTGCACTCTGTTTTTTCCTGGACCTTGACTGCATATCACTCCAAATACCTCCCCTTTATAAACACAAATTCATGTTATTTTTTTAACAAGCTCGCAAAGCAAAGCTGAACACCTAACCCTGCTCAGCAGGGAGTGTGGACAGAACGGGAGCCCTGCTGTGCCCAGACAAAGCAAGGAGGAGAGAAATAGTCAGAAAAGGGAGAGAGAACAGAGATTATCAGCTGTCCTTAGATCCCACTCGATCCTGCTGTGTGGATGGTTCTGGAGCTGGGGCTGTGAAAGAACAAAGGAAGTTGTTCACCCCAGTAGGCTCTTTCCCTTTATTCAAATAAATTTGCAGGACTCCTCTGTTGGAATCTGAAATGCAAGGAACTCTCAGAACTTTGGGCCTCTAAGCCAAAACTTAGAATTAAACACAGGATTTGATCAGAGACCTTGGGAAAGGCTTCCAAACTCAGGTGCTAGAAGCAAGAATGTGGATTTATAGTTTAAAGCAGAGACACATTAAGTAAAGGAAAGTTTAGAGTTTTAGAGTTAAAGATATAGAAAAAATAAAAGTAGTTGCAGAGGTAAACAAGGAGTTCAGAATGCAGCACTGTAGGTTTGTGTGTCATAACATGATTGGCTAAGAAAGCTTACACTGTAACATAAATCAATGAGATGAAATATTTAAGGATTGGGTCAAAAACATAAATATCCTTCTTAGCAGTGTTTTATTGGTCCATAACTCCTTAAAAGGTCTTTTAACTAAGGGTCTTGGGACCTTCTGAACCATGCTGTAAGAATGTGAGCCTAACTGACCCTTCCTGCCTACACAGGAGATAAGAAAATAAACCACATCATTGAAAACAATTCAGAGGTCCTGTCTCTAATTCCCTCAAAATTCCCCACAATGAATTATCCCACTCCTCTGTCTCCTTTTTGGGCATAAACCTCTGGTGTTGTGAATAGTTTTCTGTACACAATGTTTGAGATACAAACATGCCTGGTCCTCCACCAAAGTCCTAGCTGTATCCTAACAGACATGTTAGGGGTCATGTTATCCCATAAGAAATAAAAAATTAATAAACTCCCCAGCAGAACAGGTTAAATCATCAAATATCCAGGGAAACAGATCGACTATCAGGGAGCAAGGTTAGATATTAGGGAATCAGAAACACAAATATTGCCCATAAACTTCAGGAATTTTGGGTGAGCTTCCAAAGGATAAACGAGTGATGTGATAAAAGAGAAAACTTTCAGATCAAATAACACTCATGGATCAGGGCTAAAAGTTTAGAGACCATTTGGGCATTAAACACCTCTAAAACCCCAGAAAAATGGACAAATATGTAGCATTTGAGAATTTGATGTACTGGCTTTCTAAGAGACTGAACATACCATGACTGCTGAAAAGAGCTTTAGAGAAAATGTCATGGTGGGAAAAATGTCTAGAAGAGAGTTACATAAATATTGTGCCTCATTTTATTAGGCAGGAATGCATAAATTAGGTAAGGAAAGAAAGAAGCCAGGAAGACAGAATTTTAGTGCTGCTGTGAGCAGAAACCTGTGTCTCAGAAATGTGTTGCAGGTTCAGTAGCACTGGGTTTGATTAACTGAACCCAACCAAATTACAATTAGGAGAGAAAACTAGTGTTTCACATACAGAATAATAATCTTCTTAAATAAGAATTACTGCTGAAGCTGCTCCATGTCTCAAATAATCTAATAAATAAAAAGAGGGCTAATGGTAGTACAGATTTAATTTTAACAAGTGGACAGTTTGTAGGAAAACTGCTCATTTACTGTAAGAATAGATAAAATAAGTTGCATAGAGTTGTTCCTTTGGATTAAGTTTTTTTTTTTTTTAATTTTAGATTACATTTTTCATTTCAGAAAGTCAGCCTTTGAGAGTTTCAGGGAATAAGTTGATGAAGGAAACAAAGGAGCCTAAAGTTATATAGGATTTTTCATTTCCAGATATATATTACTTCTTTAATCTCATATCACATACAAGAGGGAAAACAATACAAGAGAGGATTCTGAATGTGAGGAGATGAGTAACTCCTCCTGTAATCTTGTTAAGGGTAAAAAGCAGGCAGTGATAAAATAAATGGCTGAAGGAAGATGTGCCTTAAAATCAAAAAGAGAAAGATAATTTGTACATTTCTTCAATCAAGAGAAACTAGTCTTTGAAAAAAAGATGTCGAAACAGACCTTAAAATCAAGTAGAGAAAGAGAATTTGTACATTGCTTCAATCAAGATAAACTAGTCTTTGAAAAAAAAAGATGTTAAAACAGATGGGGAAAGATTTTGTGGTCATATAAATTAAAACAAATAAGGAAGAAAGGGAGATGATCTGCTATAGAGGTATTTGACAATGAAGTTACCCTTTAAAAGAAATGGCTCCAAAATCAATACCATGCTTTAATTTTCACTAAGGAAGAGGTAATGGGGATGAGACTGTGGTACTAACTGGAATATCAGTCAAAGGTCTTAGTGCATTCAATTAAGGGAACACAATCCTCAAACTCTGAAAGAATTGATATGTGAAAACATGTCCTAATAGCAAGGATTTTAAATAGGAAGCATTTCAAGGCAGCTGATAAACCATTATCCTGTCCTGTGTTTACTTTTTTTTGTAAAAACTCTTTGATAAGTTTATAACATGAATCATCATTGTTTTCCAGACCAATTATATAAGAGAAATATGTAGAGGTATTAAGCAGAAGGTGCTCATAAAAAAGTGATCTAATTGGAAAGACAGGTTTTCATAGGAACATACCAGTGGTGTTCTGATCTCTTTCAAAATATTTTTACTTTTTTCTTGGTCCTAAAAAAATACAAACAGAGGTGGTAGTCATCAATACACTATCCCCCAAAATATGATGCTACTAATAATGTATAAATTCCTCAAAACTTTTGCAAAAATCATCCTGCACTAAATAACCATTGAGACCAAGATTAAAAAAAACCCCATGAAATCGAATTCTTTACACAGACAGGTATCTCAATTGCAAAACAGCAAAACATTCCTTTTGGCTTGTTTCTTTGAATTATTGTATTACCAGACCAAGCCATTTTATCAGTGTACAGTTTATAGACTTATGTTACCAATTTGGTTTTTATACACATTTAATCTCAATTCCCACAAAACTCAATGCTTCTCTTTAATCAAGCTATTCAGTCCTGAATTCCCCTGCAATTATGGAAATCCCCCATGTGTCTTGGTTTGCTTCACCAAAAATAAATCATTAATGAAAAGAAGCACTGGATTTCCAACAATTGCTACCACTGGATTGTATTCCTTTCTCTAATAGAAAAATGCCTCTGGACCATTTGCCACTTTAAGTCTTTGATTATAAATGCCTACGTTTTGTCACCAGAAGACTTTACCAAGGGCTGTGAAAATTCTATATGAAATCAATCAGACTCTTAAATTATCATGAAAGTCAAACACAGCCCCATTAAACTGGAGGGAAAAAAGAAATCATCCACTGAAAAAGAACCACACGAACCCAAACCAGTACGATGCCTGGTTCAAAACACATGGGGTTCCAATTTCAGAACACACTGCTGTAGGAGTCCCTGGTGCCTTGTTCTCTTCTGCAGGGTTTCAAATTAGAATTAGTAATTAGAATTGGCAAAATTAAAGGCAATAGGTACAAAATGGACTGCTTGGTAATGGAGTTTTACAGTTAGCTTACAGCATTTACACACATGTATAGTGATATTCTCCTATTTTTCAATACTTCCTTACTTTAGAAATGCCACAAGAAACTTTGTAGAAGGTTTTTAAGGAATATTTGTGTTAGCCTTCAAACTGCAGCACTCACCCATTTTTGAACATTAAATTTATCATACATAGAATTTTGCTGCAAGATTTATTTATTTGTGAAGAATAAACCTACAGGTTTCTTGCTGTCAACACAAGTTGCGGTCAGATCAGAAGATGTCATTCCCATGCAGAGTGTTTGTTGCCAAAATTGTTTTTGAGGACCAAAATATGTTGCCCTTGTAATGCATTTTACCTCTCTGCAGAGAGCCAGATTTTATTCTCCTGAGAAAGATGCTGAATAATTTACTTTATCTGTTTGTTTCCTCATATGGAAGAGCTTTACCATGTTTATATGAATAAATAGCTACTCATTATTTTTCCTCTTGACAGCCCATTTATACAATGTGTTACCTCCACCACATCCACTGGATCAGAGAGCTGTTGTTGATCTCAGCTGGACTAAAAGGAAACCCACAACCCAATAATTTGTCTTGGCCTAATGCTTAAGCCACTGTGCTTTTGGACAACTTGTTTTGCAGAAATGTTCTTCACCTGTCACTGCTGGGATATTAAATAAAAGAGATATAAACCTGTCTACTGATTCAAGAGTTGCAGAAGACTGGAAAAGAGGAGGTTTAGGGAGGTTTAGCCATCATTTTCTTGGGAACTGTCAGGGCTTTGCTCTGCTCCTGAAAGGTTGTGAGTGACAGCCTTTGCATCACTTGATTATTTTATTTCTCTCCTCTTCCACTTCTCCTTCACTTACCAAACAGTTTGTATCTTGACCCAGCAGTTTTGTCTATTTCAAATGGAACTGCAGAAGTCATTCTGGGCACAAGAACTGTTAAAATTCTGTGCATCTAGCTGTTGATGACACTCTAATATACAAAGTGTGCATGTAAAACTAGAGTATAATGAAATGCAATGTCAAAACTTGTGACTGGTATTGAGAACTGAAAAAGATGTAAAGCTCCTTAAAGTTTCCTTCTAACTGTAATATTCCAACTCTTTTCATAGAATTATTCCACATTGGAAGGAGGTGGCCAATGTAATAACACAATTTACAAGCTCAAAAATTCATTTTATCTGTCAAGAGTCAGGAAACACTGCTTTGTTATTCCATTGTCACATTTGCAGACATCCAAGCTATCTGCACTTCTGGCACACAATTCAGCATATTACAAGTTCCTCATCATTGTTTTCCTTCAGACTTTATTATCTGCCATAAATACCAGCTGCTAAGTCATTTTATATAGTCTGTTGATGAACAGCTCAACAGAGAGACAAATTCAATGGAACATTTTTGTGTCTCTTTGGAGCTCATAACCCAGAGCTGTGATACTGAGTGAACATGAGCATCACACCCAAACATTGGCTGGCACTAGAGTGAGAGGTAACTGAGTGGGGAGAGGAGCTAAAGGGGTGTTTTCAAAGCTTTGCTGCTCAGAGCTGCTGCCAGCCACTGCCTGTGCCTCAAGGAGATGAACTTTGTGTCAGAAAAGTTTCTGACAAGTGATTTTCTCCCAGCAGAGTTTCTCTGCTCACTTCTCTGTTCACTCAGCACCTCATCATTTCAAGTCATAGTGGCAGAGAGATAAAATGTCTTTTTGACATCATTTGGCCCTAAAGTTACCTCAAACTACTGTTACTGTTTTATCTGTTGAAGTTAAGGAAGGTAGAGAATTAAGGAGTTTTCTATGAACAGGGATTGAATAACTTCATGTTGTTATTTAACACCAGAAAATAAAGTTGCCTTTTTAAGACTTGATTGCTTACTGCAGCTATAATTCGATACAAACTATTAACTACAACATCAATTTCTAGTTTAACCACACGTTACCAATGGATTGCCTAATTATGGGGAGATTAAGTGGCTGGCAAAGCAAATTTTATGGAGAAGAAGCTGCCTCTAGTAGAAGTTTTATGCTATTTTGTGTTTCTACTTGACACAGGAATTCTGAGATTTGAGATAATATTAGATATGTCAGTGTTTAGTGGTTTTTAACTTCCTTTTTTTATGTGTGAGTGGAAAGATATTTCGTTGCAAGCATGTCTTATTAAGGAAATGTAAATGAATAAAACATAAAAATAAACAAAAATCCATGACATGAACTTGGTGTGTGTCTACTTCATGAATATTGATCTGCACATTTATTTTTTAATCTGTCAGATTAAATCATTAATGAATCTGAAGCCCCAACATGAACTCTATTAAGGGTGATCTAACCACACAAATATTTTGTAGGAAATACTTTTCTTTTTCAGAGATATGTGGAAATGCTGGTTATTCTGGCAGTACAGTCTTGGTTTTCTCTGGCAAAGTGGAATGGAATTATGTGCAGAAAATCCTATTGTTACAACTGAGGGGCATTATTCCCTTTAGTTTGGGTAGCATATCTTCAATAATGGATGGTGACTTGATGTTTTCAGTGCACTGTTCCTTATGATGCATCTGAACTCTTAAAAAGAGGAAGAAAAAAGGTACTTGTGGAAACTAGCTAGTGAATAATTAGGCTGCACTAAGCTGTATTTTGCCCTCATTATTCTGCATTTAGCCTATTGGAAAAACTTTGCCTTAGTTTATTTTACAGGATCTTTCAAGAGATATTTAATTAAAAACTGTTCATCTCTATCAGTTACAAGCCTTCTCAACTTTTAATTGAAATGTCATGCCAAGCCAGCTTTGGTTGAGGGAGGTTCAAGACCTGATAATGGAAGATCTCAGCTGGCATTAAAAATCCTTGTTTCTGGCTTTTTCTGTTACTTTCTCATTCTCCAGTCCACAGCACTATGTCCTGGTTTGTGCCAGTTAATATTTCTAAATTTCTGCCCTGATTTCCAGCCTGTGCAGAAGGGAGGGCTCTGTGGGTACCACTCCATCCTCTGGGGTGACTGCTCTTTCCAGCCACAGTCACAACTGGAAAGCAAAATTTGCAGGATCCTCAGCAGACAGATGTTCTCTAAAAGCCAATGTAATAAACTATAAAACCCAATGGAGTTTTTTTAAAAGTAAAACTTAGCAATTTTATTTTTCTTTTAATTGAGAAAAAGCATAAATTCCAGTAGAGCCAACCAGCTTTTACTTTTAATTACCTTCCTGAGGAGATAAAACGTATATTATATAAAAAATATATAATATATAAAATATATAATATATAAAATATGATATATATTTTATGTACTATATATAAATATATCTAAAATAATATATATATTATGTAATATATAAAAACATATAAAATATAAACTGTATTAGTTTTAATAATAAATGGACAATATAAAAATAAAAACTAAAGTGTTCTAAAGTAACTTTATAATACTAAATAATATCTCCATTCATCTATTTAACCCAAAAATAAGTTTTATGCTTTTAAAACTAATTCTGAACACAAACAAATAAAATCTAGATACTATACAAGTATATATTAACAATCTACAAATATATGAAAAAGGTAAAAATCTTTAGGCATCAACAGCAGTGCTTTACTCACAAGGTAAAATAATTTCAGAGCTATTTCCCAATACCAGAAGATTTGTCACTATGAGCAGGACAACAGTCCAAGTTCCAGAGTACCATCATAACCTTGGACTCCAGACTTTTTTCCTACAATATTCAGATTTTTGATAGTTTCAATTGTTCTTGAAAAAAATAAAGGAAAACCAAAAAAAACACCTCCTCACATCCCTAATGGATCAGAAAAGTTTTCAGCTCAGAGGAGTGAATATTTGGCTTTGGTTTTTCTTGACTTAGAATCACAGAATCATTAAATTTGGAAAAGACCTTGAAGACCATCATCAAGTCCAGCACCACCACCATGTTCACCAGGAGACCACGTCCTCAAGTGCCACAAAACCACATTTTTTTGAACTCTTTCAGGGATGGTGATTGGAATATTTCCAGTCACATGCTGATCATATCAATATCATATCAGTAAGATGTGATAGTTTCAAGGTTTGAAGTCTCTATTAAGCATCAGATTAACAAAGAAATGGATTTATTTGGACAGATTGCATAGGAGGCTTTAAAGCGTAATTCTGAATAAATAGAGTTGTTTCAATTAAAAAAAACCAGTCCTCAGTTAAAGCAAAGACAAAACCAAGTAATTTAATCTATTTTCTCACTTTTATTTAAGACAATCATACATAACTAATTGCCTCTTTTTTTGTTAAGAAATAAATTAACCTTAAATCAGGGGATGTATTCTTTTATACTGCCTTCAATAAAGACAATTGTTTTATAGAAACAAGGTAGTTTATCCTCTTGAAGGACTTTATGGAGTCTTTCTGCATAGAGTACATTAAAAATTAATCTAATTAGCTGAATTAATTCAAAATACACACTTAAAAGGGTTAAACTGAGATTAGGACATAGCTGTGTTATAAATTATACAGATATGAATAGCAGATGATCTCTGAAAAAAAGGGCTAATATAAAAAACAGCATTAAGAAAAAAAAATAGAGGTATAGGAGGGGGAATCCCCACTGTTAAAAACATGCTAGCAATAATTGGATCTAAGAAATTGATTTTCCACAGAGGTGTACTGACAGGTCAAGTTAGTTCCTGTTCCTTTTAATTGTTAGATTTATAGAGTATTTGGGGTTTGGTTTGGAGCAGTGTTAAGTAAAGCTGCTCCAAAGGGAAAAAAAAATACAACATAGAAGAAAAGCTGACACTAAAGCCTAGTTAGAAGAGTTATTTTTAAGAGGGGATTTCAAGATCTCAGCACCATGGGTGAATAAAGTAGAGAAGAATTCTCCAGGAGTGATGCAGGAGGAGTGGATTGGCTGGGGATGCTCACAGGCACAGAGTGACAGATAATGAATGAGTTTGAGTATTTCTGGCTCTCATCCATCAGGTCCATAAATATAATAGCTAAAGTTTTAAAGCAGATTGACTACTTGTCAAATAATCTAGGAAAGAATTGGTAATGATGCATACATCTGAATTCTGGATTAATTCAGCTTTTACAGTGCTGCTACCTTAGTATCTAAAGACCAGGAGTAGTGGAAATGAGGTCCTGTGGTATTTTCTGGGTCCCCAGGACGAAGGAGGAATTGAGAATCTGACTCCATGTTCTCAGAAGGCTAATTTATTATTTCATGTACTTCTATTATATTAAAGAATGCTATACTAAAACTATATTAAAGAATAGAGAAAGGATACAGACAGAAGGTTACAAAGAATGATAATGAAAACTTGTGACTGCTTCCAGAGTCCTGACACAGCTGTCAGTGATTGGTCATTAAGTCAAAACAATTCACATAAAACCAATCAAACAAACAACAACCTGTTGGATAAACAATCTCCAACCACATTCCAAAGCAGCAAAACACAGGTGAAGTAATCAGATAATTATTATTTTCATTTTTCTCTGAGTCTTCTCAGCTTCCCAGGAGAAGAAATCCTGGTGAAGGGATTCTTCAGAAAATAGGACAGTGACACTGTCCTTCTCACTCTATAAGGATATTCTGTGTCTCACTTCTGTGAGGGAATTTTCTTGAACAAAACATCATCTGTGCATGAATTTAAGCTCTGAGATTCCACTTTCTCCCTTCCAAACATGTCAGACTTCACTGAGCTTAACAATGAATCAGACTTTGAAATCTGAGATCATAGATTTCCCCATTATTGCCTTTCAACCTCACTGTAATCTCTCTCATTTGAAGTACTGAACAGGAAGAGTTCTAGCACATCAGGTAGCTAATTTTTGAGTTAGAGGTGGTTGTCTTATTATTTTTACTCTAGCTGAGGTCCAGAGCTATATTACTGTCATTTTTTACATTGATTCCAATGGATTTAAGTGCAAACACTTGAGACATAACTAAAGATATAACTGCCTGTTTCACGCCATGATGGAAGCAAACTTTTCCATCTCAACAATGCTGTTCACAGCCTGACAGGATAAACTGTGAATTACCAGTTTCTGAACCTCCTTTCTAAAATAAATCAAAAATCTTTCTAATCTGAGAGGCCTGTGTTGTAGCCCCTGACAATACATCCAATTATTGAACATTTTTCTTGTCTGCAATATAATGTCGGAGAAAAAATTTATAGTATTTTCTTAATTTTGATTGTGTTTTCATTCATATTTTAAATACAGCTTTTTGTGAAGTTATCTAAAATTAATATCATGACCACAGCATTTGAATTGTAACAAATCCCACACATGCCTGCTCATTCTACTTTGCAGTTAAGGTATTTCCTGGCTGGTTTTGCTCATCCCCTCTTAGCAGACAAATTAACAAGGCAAGTAAGAAGTATTTTATAATACTCACATGTGTCTGTAAGCCTGACCAGATATTTTACAACTACACTTAATATCTCCTGAAGAAATGCAACTGTTGTGTAAAATAATATTTTCTGTAGTGCTCCTTACCTTAGGATTCCAAAGTGCTTTTGTGGTGGTCTGACCTTGGCTGGAGGCCAGGTGCCCAACAAAGCTGCTCCATCACTCTCCTCCACAACTGGACCAGATAGAGAAAATGTTACAAAAAAAAAAAAACAAAAAAAAAAAAAAAAAAAAAAAAAGAGAGAGAAAGGAAAAGGAAAAGAAAGAGAAAAAGAAATGTAGCACAGAGAGAAACACAACTTTCCCAGACATCATTCTGGGAAAGGCTGTGAGAAGATCAGAGAAGAGAATGAGAAACAATTCTTATCTTAACTTGCTACACCTGCTATTGGGAACATGTGGAATGTATTATGGGGATTTGTTTACCAAAGGGTTAATTAATTCTTAATTAGCCAATGGTGATGTTTAATTAAAGGACCAATCAAGTCCACCTGTAGTGAACTATGGGTTTCTTAATAAAATATGATCAGCTTTCTGTAAATGTCTTGAGAGTCTATGTCAATTATTACCCAGTCCTGGCCTGTTGTGATGACAAAGAAAGAGGAAAAGAAGAGAAAGAGAAAAATTAAGGCTGCTTTTACATAATTGGAAGAAGCCATGTATTGGCAGCTCTGGTTTTCAGGGGCCTGGAAGTCCTTAAGGACTTAAATTTCAAAGATACCACTGTGGTGGTGGCCACAAGAAATTCAGGACATTTATGGAGTGCGTTGATGCAACTTCCTGACACCAGTGGTCAAGGAGACAATGAGTGGAAGTGCTTTGGTGGATCGCATAAGTAAGGAAGGAATGTTTGGGATGTGAAGCTTCGTGATAGTTTTGCCTGAGCTGGCCATGACAGTCTGGGTATTTAGAGTAGGAAAGTGAGAAAAAGTTACAGCCCTGGATATAAGGATAATAGCATTTGGCCTGCTGAGTGACTTAAAAGATGGAGAAAATAAGTCTGTAAATATTTTCCAAGCATAAAGTACAGAAGAAGGTGGTTGGAAGAAACCATCATGGATGTATGAGAATCATGTCTGACCAAAATGTTTCCTTTCAGCAATAATTTTGTCTTCTACCTGGGGAGACCAGGAATTTAAGAAATAGCTTAACTTGAACATGAACAACCGGTGTCAACAAGATTTCCACAAGTCAGTTTTTTCCCCAAACAACAGGGGGGAAAAAATGGAAAGATTTTAAGCTGGAAAGACTAAGTCTGTTGTCACTATAAATGTAGAATTTACATTTTAAGTAATTTACATTTTAAGAGATTAAATGATACATGCGTTTTCCAATTCTGCCAGTTTCACTGTCCATGCCTTAATATGTAGAGTGGTTTTCTCCACTAAATCCTAAATATACTTTATACATCTTGGTAGACCTTTTAGTTATAAGACAAATCCATTCACATGGCAACAAAAGTACACAAGATGGCAGTAGGCACCTGCAGAGCTACAGAATTGTAATGGCTTTCAGATTTGAATCAATTTTCAGGAATTTAAATACAATTTCTAAAATATCCCCCAAAAAAACCAACAACAACCCCCAAAACTATACCCTAAAGAGGAAAAATGATAAGAGCTGGACCCATGCTGGCTGTTACCACAGGCAATGCAGGGCATTCTAATTTGCTGATATTGTCTGGGTTTTTTTCAATGATGAATTTGAATATTTATCTGTATCAAATTTTTATGTTGGCTACAGATCTCTTATCCAAAGGCTCAAGTGTATTAGGTTGGTTTTCAGTTTTATCTGGGACACACTAAGGTTTTTAAACTTCTAAAAAAATACATATGACAGGTTTCTACTGGAATTCTCAATGTGCATCCTTGCACTTCAGAAAAGTGTATAAGGTATTCTCCTGCAGTTTCAGAAGCATAAATACCTCTTCAGGCATTTAAAAATATTTTTTATTGTTATTTAAACAAAATTGTGAAAGAAATGAAAATACCATGTGTGCTTCCATTACTGGGTGTATGCTGGGGTGTTTTGTTTGTTTCTTAAATTATTGGTAAAGATATATGTTGGAAAGAATGTATTAAGAAAATGCTAAATTAAGTCATTCTAACACCTGTTTGGCAGATTTAAGTGGTATTAAATTCAGGTATGTGAATATTATTTCTTTCACTGACCAATGCATATTCCAGCAAACATCCCACATGCAGTCCTGTAGTTGTTAAATTGTTGCCACTTGATTAATGCAAATGCTCTTTGTGCTTCCGAATCTTTAGTGATACAATGATGAATATATGTGTTTTGCTGTGTAAAACAGGATTTATAAAAACCCCAATAATTATTGGAAGACTTTCTTTATTAGAAGTAATTGCTTTAGACGGTAACAGTAGTGCGTAATTTCCCTTTATAGAGGTGGCTAATGCAGCTTAGGACCTGACAGTGTGCTGGCAGTAATTCTTGCACTCAGTGGAGAGTAGAGAAGAAAGAGGAACTCTGCTTTGTGTTTTAAAGATTTCACCTCAACATCTCTGCAATTAGAAAGTGCCATTCCCACAGTATCTGGGGGACTGACTTCCTCAGGGGAGCCTAAGCCCTTGGAGAATGATCTGCTTGGTGAATGGCTTTGCTCCATCTCATGTTTAAAGTTGGGATTGAACAGTTTTAAATTTGAAATGGACCATTTTGCTATTGAAAGTTATATTTTACACTAAAGACTGGCACATGAAGAGTTGCACATGAGTGTATGCACAAAGTAATTCAATCCAATATCAACCTGATCAGGCTGTACTGTGGACAGGGCACTGCTCATTTGGGGAGCCCAGAATCCTCTGCCCATCACATGGGAAATTAAAAAGTCATTAATATGCTTTACATTTTGGCCAGCCCTTCAGTGCCAGCAGTTGGATTAGATGATTATTTTAGCTGCCTTCCAGCTGAACTAGTCTGTTCTATTCCTCCCTGTTACAAACTGCTTTAAACACAGAAAACCAAAGGAAAGAAAACCTCAGTGAATAAAATGGATTGAACCCAGAATGGTTCAAAATATACCCAAAAAACATGATTGAAATCAAATGAGGTTAGGTGTTGGTGTAAAAAAAGCTTGATATATTTTATTTAATAGGGAGGGAGGGAGGGAGGGAAGGGAGGGAGGCAGGCAGGCAGAAAAGAAAGAAAAGAAAGAAAAGAAAGAAAAGAAAGAAAAGAAAGAAAAGAAAGAAAAGAAAGAAAAGAAAGAAAAGAAAGAAAAGAAAGAAAAGAAAGAAAAGAAAGAAAAGAAAGAAAAGAAAGAAAAGAAAGAAAAGAAAGAAAAGAAAGAAAAGAAAGAAAAGATTCTCACTGCTGAGAATCTTTCATGGCCAGAGGAACAAGGGCCAGGCTAAACAAACAGGTGGGGGTATAGACTAATCTCTGAAACTTTGGTGGATGCTAAATAAAAATTCCTGATGTTGAGAGATACTTGTTAATCTCAGTATCAGAATGATACATCTATAATTAACAAAATCGGATTAAATCGATCACAGGGAGTTCTCCAGGATCAATTCAGTAATTTTCAGAACAAAATTTTCTTTCAGAAAACATAAAAATATCGTAAACAGAAAAACAAATTAAACACAATAAGAGATTGATGTTTGATGTTTAGACCTTGATGCACTCCATGTGAAATGCTGACCTCAGGTGGGAAGCACAGCCTCAGGGCTGGCCTGGTGGCCAGGGCTCAGCCACACTGAGTAGAAAAGTAAAATTTTTCTGTTCCCCTGGGACTGGAAGGGAGGGGCTGACCTTGACTGGTGTGAATATGTCCTTTCCTGAACTTTGCATCAATTAGAAAGAAACCTGCCACCAATTATCTCATTTCCTATCAATGCAATATTGTTTAGCCTTCTTACCTTCACTGACCAAAGGATGCACAAGTAACATTGTTTTAGTTCTATAATAAGCAAACAGCTACAGGGAAAGTCACCTTAAAATGCAAAGAAATGTAAATAAACTGAAAGGCACAAGGTGCATTGATTTTTCTCCATAATGGGATGGATTGGTCATTTGAAAGGGCACTTTTCTATGAATCCACAAGTAACTTTTGTTGCATGGCTACTGAAATAACTAATCTATCACAGCATTTGCTGCTCTCCTGGGAACTGTGCTTGGCTGTGCCAGCTGTAGAGTTCACAGAAATCCTCAGCAACTGCCTTCTCCCACACTGAGAATGATAGCTGCTGCTGTAGATTATTTTAAAATGTCTTAATTTTAATAAGGTCTTTAATGCTAAATTAATTTTGCAATTCCGTACTCATCAAGATTTCAATGTAAACATTATTAAACCATTTTTTTCTATTAGCAATGTCAGCAATGTGAGTAACTGGGAATTTTTTAACATTAGTATTTCCTTAACTTTCTTTGCTTGTTTGAAATGATACAAATTAAGGTGAACATTGTTGAAGAAGGTGACCATGCATGTGAAATGGGCTATTCTGCTAGCACTGGCTATGCACTTTTACCTAGAAAGCAGGTTTGGGCAGAGTATAGGCTATTCACAGTTCTTATTGCTCTACCAATGGATTTCAGCTGTTTCCAGAAACCAAAGCTAAGGAAAAATAATAAAAATAAACAATCGAAGTAAACTAAAAAAAGTAAAATAAATCAGCATTAGAAATAGAGATTTCATTGAGTTTAAAGAATAAAGAAACACAGAGGAGTTATGCTGATACAATATTAAAATATTGGGGCAGCCACAGCTTCTCTGGGCACCCTGTGCCAGGGCCTGCCCACCCTCCCAGGAAGGAATCGCTCCCCAATATCCCATCCATCCCTGCCCTCTGGCAGTTTGAAGCCATTCCCTGTGTCCTGTCCCTCCATCCCTTGTCCCAAGTCCCTCTCCATGGTTCCTGTTTCTCCTTCATGTCACAGACACATCTTGTGAAAAATCCTTTTGCTAGGATTTTTCTCCTGAGAAGCTGAGAGGACTCAGAGACGAAATGTAAGCAATGGTTATCTGCTGCTGTGGAATGCAACAGGTGCATCTGTGATTGGCCTCATGTGGTTGTTTTTAATTAATGGCCAATCACAGTCCAGCTGTCTCGGACTCTCTGGTCAGTCACAAGATTTTATTATCATTCCATTCCTTTCCTTGCTAGCCTTCTGATGAAATCCTTTCTTCTATTCTTTAGCATAGTTTTAATAGATAATTTTCTTTTAATATAATATAGATCATAAAATAATAAATCAGCCTTCTAAAACATGGAGTCAAGATCCTCATCTCTTCCCTCGTCCTGGGACCCCTGTGAACACCACCACACCTTCAGGCACTGCAAGGTCACACTGAGCTCACCCCACAGCTGCTCCAGGCTGCACAATCCCAGCTGTGCCAGCCTTTCCTCCCAGCAGAGCTGCTCGATCCCTCTGCCCATCCTGGTGCCTGCCCTGGGCTCTCTCCAGCAGCTCCAGCTCCTCCCTGTGCTGGGGCAGCTCTGCAGGTGGGGTCTCACCTGAGCTCAGGGGTGGAATAGCTACTTCTAATGGGAAGTCTAAAAAAAGAGATAAAAAACAAAAACTGAGCAGACTAACTGGTTATTTTCACTGCTAGCAAAGAGATTAAAAAATATAACCTGGAAACCAGCAAAGAATGTGTCCTGTGTGAATGAAGGGAGGAAAAGGAAGCCAAAGTAAAAGTTTAAATTTCAGGGTTTAAACCCAATCTCAGGACTGCAGGGAACTGAAGCTCTGAACACACCACACCAACAATTGTGCTTTAATGAAAGCTGTAATTAAAGATGATACAATTTCTAAACAATTCCATACACTTAAATATTTCTTTGAAGTTATTCAGTTTGTATCTCTGTACTTCTGCAGGGTGTGGTTTTTAGCATTTACAATAACTATTAGGAGTTGTTGAACTTGTTCATGTACTCATTGTAGACAATTCTATTCTTTTTTCAGAGCCTTTATGAGAGCAATTTTAAGTTCTTATTTTTGCTACATACTGAATTTTGAATATAGTTCAAATTAATCAGTTAGATTTTATAGAATCTGCTAGATTTTCCATTTTTCAGGAACATATTTTATAATACTAAAATGAAGTTAACCCAAAGATTAAAGCCAGCAGGCTGGAAGTAAAAAACTCTGAATTTGTATCTTGCTGTGTAATAAATTATTTGGTCACACATAAATACTTTTTCTCTTTTCTTGTATAGAAAAACATTTTGTTTTTCTTTTTCTCCATGCTATTGATTTGAGATAAATGGGCAGGCAGAACTATAAATAAATATTTTATAAACATGAAAAATTAAAAAACTATATATTCTATATTGGAATTATACTTTAACAGTATTGGGATACAATAGTCTGTCAGTGAATTGGAGGAAGGGATCACTTTCTACTGTGTATTTTATTCAGTAGAGTTCCTACTACTAAATTTTTAACTGAAAACAAATTGGGTCATTTACCCTTGTAACTGTAGCTCCTGGTCTTGCTTGATGTTGTCTTTTTGTCAAATTTTAAACTGATCTTCTATTCCTACTTCAAACTGGAAGATATTGAAAGGCTGCCATTTAAATGAAACATCTCTGCAATTAAATTGAAATATGTATGTGTGTGTTATAAGATTGCCTTAAATAGCAATAGTGAGCTTAATACCATGCTTATAAAGAAAACTGAGCTATTTTTTTATAAGTAAAACTGAGTTGGATTTTGGAGGGCCCTGGCTCATTTTAAAATCTGTGGGATTACTTTGAGAACATTCTTACAATTAAACACAGGAAAGAAAAATTTTGCTCTCTATCTAAAATTTAGAGAAGGAATCAGAACTGAAAGAGTGACGGTTTTAAAAAATGATTGAAAGACAACTAGCTAAGCAAAAAAAAAAAGGAAAAAAGCCTTAAAAATATCAGGGAGGACAATTTGTACCTTGCAAAATCAGTGTGTGGGAGGTGATACATTAAAGTTAATATAAGAAATATTAAGTATGACAACAGATGGGCTAGTTGTAGAAATAAAAACCAAAAGTATATTTCTGGCAAAATTACTTGAAAAAGGTAAGAAGACAAGTGACTTTTACAAAGGCTAAAAAATGCTAAACAAAAATTGTCCATGATTTATAGAAAGTGCACTGTTGTTACTGCAATGAATTAAGTAATTTGGCTAGAACCAGCATTAATTTATTGTCCTAAAACAAAATCCTCATTAGGCCCAAACAAGCTGTTTGATTGCCAGAGTAAACATGGCTACAGATTAAATTGCAGACTTTACCATTACTTCATATTACTCTGGATCATGTCACAGAGGTATTTATGGAGCCTGTGTCGTTCTTCCAAGGCTGTGGTGCCCGAGTTGTCACAGAATATATTTTTCCTTCCAGAATACCCCTGAGAACATAGGTACAGAGTGCAGTTTGGGTGTGCAAACTCCACAGGTGTGTATGTCAGAATATATTATTTGATGATACACAGAAAGCTGCCAAAGGCTGGTGTTGGACTGGAATTGCCCTGCAAACCCCAACAGGCAGACCCAGAAAGACTATCAAGAGCTCCTGTAAAAATTCTGTCTCATGAGATGACCTTAAGGACATCAAGAGTTTCCTCTAAGTGTTCCAAACTGCTCCAAAATCCAGCCATCCTTCCCACCAGAATGCTTTCTCCAAAGTCCAAATGTCTTCATTTCTTGATCCAGTTTAAGAGCTCTGATTCTGGTACTATCCACTGTGAAGATGGGTATTTTGCCTATTTCTAACAGATATTTTATCAGCATTTTACCTGCTTCACATGATTTCTGTAAGGCTATTCAGGCCTAAGTCTTCCTTTTTAAAACACATTTCTTGTGGCTGTAATTATTCTCACTGCTCTCCTCAGAACTCTCTTCAACGTATTGCATCGCTGTTCAACCTATTTTTCCTTATTATCTCAGATAAAGTCCACCAGTTCCACATAATTTCAAAACAGCTAAAGTCAAGATGCACTAATATTTCTTTGCCTGTTGCAAACATCCTTTCTATTCTAATAAAAAACTCTTGCAACTGTCTTTTAAATATCTAGCAGGAGTCTTTTAGTTTAGGTGATACAAACTGAGACAGAGAAGGGTTAGACAATCTCCTAAGGTCCTTGCCAGATTGTTTTTTCAAGATACCAACAGTCATTGTAACCTTTTATTTCTGATTCATATGATTGCTAACACATATTTTATTCTTTTTGACTCATAAGGAATTAAAAGAAAAATCAGGGTTTTTCTCTGAATAGCTACAGGAAAAATTAATTGCAACCTTTAATTTCCCTGATAGGCTGCACTCTGGATGGGACAGGTGGGGCAGGAGGGGAAGTGTAAAGTGGAAACAGATTCTCCATGTTTTAATTAAGACTCTCTACCTCTTGTTCCACTGTTTAGAACCAGAATAATGTTTTAAGGTTCAAATTCTTTTCTCATGATACCTTACAAACTACAACAGAATGTGTTAAATTCTTGTTCTTTTTATTTGGCACCTGACAGCCTTTGCATCTTCCAATTATTTTTAGCTTTATTTATTCCTAATTCTATATTTTTAAAATTTATTATTCTGCTTTGTTAACAGTACAGTTAGAAAGACATTAGTTGCCTAGAATGTGAACAGAACATAAATTAAAGTCTATTCTGCTAACAATTATAAATAGTAATTTAAATATACTGTTCTTTAAACATCCAAATATTGACATTGATGCAAGCAGGTCACTAAATTCTGAAGTCACATGTCTGATACAAGATTGCATTAAAGAGATGAACCAATCTCCCAATTAAACAAATAGACATGAGACATAATCTAGCATGGTATGTCTTTGATTGGTTTAGTTTTGCAATCTGACAGATGATGCTTTACATGGAAACCTCATTAAAAATTGCCACTGGTTCTATTTGGAAAGACTAATTTGTACAGATCATTTTGCCTTAATGAGGTTCCATGTGAAGATGAACTAAGATCCATTGAGCTGGTACATTTTAATTAGTACTCTGGAGTTGGTGCTCCTCTTTGTCACTGTCGTAATTTTTGACTTCCAGTGTAGATGATCAAATGAAAAAGCATCTTTGGGGATTTGGAACCCCATCACCAGTTTTTCCACTACAAAATGCATTTAAACCTAATTATGTAATTTCTTTCTCTGTGCTGTATTCTAGGATTAAAATGTAAAACATTACTTATTTCTTCTATCCTGATGATATAATAATGATTAGAATTTCCTTATCCAAGCCATGTATTGCCTGTAAAGGCATTTATAAAGCAGGTATAATGTAAATTATATCTTTCTAGTGTTTTGGGTAGTAAGGGCAACTTCAGAAACCAACCACTATCACTGTCCCATAAAAACCTTCCCAAAACAACAGAACTATATGTTTATAGTTATATTATTTTACTGTCACTAATAGGGAGCAAAAGATTTGAAAATATCAAGATATTATGCAAATTCATTGTGATTTCATTGAAGTTTGTGTTTAAAAACCTGCAAAAATCTTTTTGGTGTCACAACAATTAGATACAACCAATTTACCAATTCAGGCCAATTCAGTTGTATATATAGACATACATACATACACCCATATATATAATTAAATATCTATATAAAACGATATATACATATATATATATAATATATAATTATTTTTTGGCCTATTAAAAAAATTCCTAGAATTTACTTTAGAATGAAAGGAAAATGACATTAATGCAAATATAAACAGGAAGAAAAGAAAATTGTAAATAGGGAGATATATATATAACTAAATATATATATAAAACATATATATAAAACATATATATATTATAACATATATACCTAAATATATATATAACATATATATAACTAAAATATCTTTTTTGGCCTATTCAAAAAGATTTCCTAGAATTCCTTTAGACTGAAAGGAAAATGACATGAATGGAAATATAAATAAGAAAAAAGGAAAATTATAAAAAGGGAAAATCCACGTGGTAAAATTTAATGGGGATTAAAATGTCACCAAAATTTGTAAATAATTTTCTAATACAGATGCAGCTTCTTTTTAAACTTTTCAGTAGTTCAAGGACTTCCTGAAAATCATCAACTTTAGTTAAATGATTTGCTAGATAATTCCGAATTATTCTCTTGGAGAGGGATACTTCTCTATTAAATCCTGTAACATGTCTCCAGAACCTACCACAAAACTAAGATCTATTTTATCTCAAGAGGGGTTTCCAAGGAGTATTTTCTGCACAAATTTTTATATTTGTTTTTATATTTATGTTTTATATAAGTTTTTATCCTTGAAATGATAGTAAATGAGGCAAAGTGCACAGTTCCAAGATGTTTAAGGAAAAAACCCTGACAATCATTTCACTATTTTGTGAGAGCCTTTTGTTTCACTCACAGAAAAATGAAAAACAAGCAAAATAATTTCTGATTGTTTAATTGCATTATGGTCCATTTCACAGCATTGCAAAACCTGATTTTCAAATGAAGCGTTTTCTCCAATTCTCAATGACAGTTTTCCCAAGCACTGCCATTTAAACAGAGCTTCAGGAATGTGGAATTTGGGATGGAAATCCAGTCAATGAAGGCATTGCACAGCACTAACAGGAAGAACAGATTAAGACTTTCAGCTTGAAAAAGCAGCTGATGCAGTAATAGGAATTCATACATTTCACATGTTCACTTTTAATTAATTTTTTCATCTTGTAAAAAGAATATTTTTTTTCCTCAGTTATACATTCGGATGATTCCTATAGCTAAAATCTCCAAATTCACACACACAAATTCACTACTACTCTCAGTTCTGCTTCAGAAATTCACTTTTCACCAAATTTCTTTGAGTAGTTGTCACCAAAAAGCTGCAAGAGCATGAAAGTTTTCATGCAAGGATTTGCCATTTTCGCCTTTTTAAGGTCACTGTTTGCCTTAGGTTCTATACATTTATTTTTTTTTTACCTTTCAAGTGTGACTAATCCTCTTTGCTCCCTGCTGATGTTCCTCAGACACATTTTTTTTCCTCAACATGATAAGGTTTGATTTTGACAGTGTTTTTCAATAACAAGCACAATTACGGGTGAAATGCTCAGGTCAACATTTTGGGAATTGTTGTTTTAAAATCTTTTTAAAAGCTTGACTTATTGTCATTTGGTTTACTAATGCTCACTTCAAAATTACCTTGGTCATACCTCAGTTACCCAGGGTAATAGATGTGGATGAGAGAGTGAAAATGAAATTAATATAATAGAATATAAGATAATATAATATTTACCATACTATAATATATATACTATACTATGACATATGACATATAGACATATAACATATAGACATGGTTTATTTATTACCTACAAGATAAATGAATATGCTTAGTATACCCACCTGTGGAAAATCTTGTTGGAAAATTCTTTGAGAAGAAAATATTGACCAGCAGCCAATGAAATCGCCAGGCCCAATGCAAGAGTATATTTTACAGTGCCTCTGGGATGGAGATGCAGCTCCGTGCCAAGAAATGGAGTTATTATGGGTAATTGTGTTCACAGAGAGTTAAATTTACTGTATCATTGCAGAACAGGCAACAGAATTATAGTACACAGATTTCCTTCCAGTCTCTAAACATATTATGCTGAGCATGGAGCAAATAAACAGCAAGAGCCTCTGCAAGAAGGAGATCTTGGCCATCAAGTAAGAAGATCACAAAATCACAGAATGAATCAGGCTGGGAAAGGTCTTTGGGATCACTGAGCCCAACCTATGACCTAACACCATCTTGGCAACCAGACCATGGCACTGATGCCACATCCAGTCTTTTCTTAAACACCTCCAGAGTTGGTGAGTGTCACTGTCTTATTTTCTGGAAAAATCCCTTCGCCAGGATTTCTTCTCCTGGGAAGCTGAGAAGCCTCAGGGAAAAAGGAAATACAATATTATCTCATTTTTCTCTCCTGTGTTTTGCTGCTTTGGAATGCGGTTGGAGATTGTTTATTCAACAGGTGGTTGTTTGATTTGTTTCATGTGAATTGTTTTGATTTAATGACCAATCACAGCCAGCTGTGTTGGGACTCTGGAGAGTCACAAGTTTTTTAGTATTATCTTGTTAAGCCTTCTGTAAGTCCCCTCTCTCCATTCTTCAGTATAGTTTTAGTATAGTATTCTTTTAATATAAGTACATAAAATAATGAATTAGCCTTCTAGGAACATGGAGTCAGCTTCATTTCCTTGCTGCCACAGGGACCCTGAAATTACCACAGGTGACCCCAGCAGCTCCCTGGGCAGCTCATTCCAATGCCCAGCCACTCTTTCTGTGTACAAATTCCTCCTAATGCCCAGCCTAAACCTCCCCATGTGCAGCTTAAGACTGTGTCCTTTTGTTCTGGTGCTGGAAGGGACCACTGTGGTCACCTGGTGCCACCTCCCTGCTCCAGCAGGGCCATCCCAGAGCGCAGGGCACAGGATGATGTCCAGACAGCTCTGGAATATCTGCAGTGAGGGAGGCTCCACACCCTCTCTAGTAAATCTGTTCCAGGACTCCATCACTGCACAGGAAGAGTTCTCACATTAAGGTGGAACTTCCTTTACATCAGTTTCTGCCTTGGCTTTTTGTCCTGCTGCAGGGCACAAAGGATGTGGCAGCCACAAAACAATGTCTGGAACCTTGTGGAGTTCCCACATCCAGCTTTTTCTGGAGAACTGCAAGTCCCCTGAGTGCCAGGAGCGCAGGTCTCAAAGTCTGAACCCAGTAAGAAGTAAGGATTAGTGGAGGAAAATGAGGTCAACAAAGTATGGCAGTAAAGAAACATTACAAGCTGATTCCAGCCTCCTGCATCACTTTTTGCCTCACCAAAGAAACCAGGACATTCAGCAAAACCACAGAAAACTGAGGCTGCAAAGGGAGCAGGAAAGATTCCTCTCTCTGAAATGTGCAGGAGGGGAGGGAAAGATGTTTCTCTAAATGCTTCAGTAACTTTTTATTTAGGGTTGTTTTTCCTCAATCTTATTTTTTTTTGTTTTTCTGTTATTGTCTACTTTTCCCTCAATTCTCTTTTTGTCACTCCCTGTGCAGCATTTTGCTTAAACATTCCTGCAGTTTTCTACTGGGGCTAAGCTGTATCCAGTGGTTGCTCTGTTGTGCATCTGAATCCATCTGAAACAAGCTGGAAATGTCTGTGAGCAACATAGGGCAGCCCCTGATCTCCTCTAACAGAGACACCACTACCAGAACCTGTGCTGGAACCCAGGACATTGCTCTGACTGCCCTGGGTGATTCAAGACCCTGGTAGGGGGCACAGAGACCTTGGCATGGAGTCAAAAACACCTGTGCCTTTGATTTTAGCCCATGGAAAAAATTACCAACTTTGTGTGAAGATTTACAAGCCACAAGAGTTTGAGTGGAATGTGCTGTCATCTTATTGCAGGGGTTCCATGCTGCTGTCTCCTTATCACAAAAGTTTCATACCTTGGTGTTTCTCGTGGGCATCTCCTCAGAGCTCTGACTCTTTCTTCTTCACACAGCAGCCAGCTGACTCCAGTTCCCTTCTCACCCACCCACCCCACTCTTTTATAGCATCTTCTTCTCATTGGTTACAGCTGTGGCCTGTTAAAGTCAGGCCTGTTCCTAATCTTTGATAATTGGCCCAGCTGCAACTCCTTATGGGTAAGATTATTTTCTACACTACTTTGTTGTATTCTATCCCCCTACAAGAATGACAGTTAATTTGTCACAAGGTGAAAAAGTAGAATTTTGGAGATTTAGAATGGGGATTCAAGAGGCAAAAGGGAGAGATCTGGGCTTGTCCTGTCCTTCTTTTCCTTCTTCTTGTCCTCCATCTTCTGCTGGGATAGTGACACTTGTGGATTGGTTTAGAATAGAGACAGACTGTCTAAAATAAGTGATAGGTATTGGAAAATTATTGTAAATAAAGTACATGTAGTTCGTAGTATAAGAAGCCAACACCACCCCAAGGGCAGTCAGTGTGCCATGAACCAACCTGCTGGACAGATCTCAGCAGGTCAGAGAAAGAATGGAACAGATAAGAGAAAATAAACAACCTTAAAAACCAAAGCTGAGAAATCTTGACTTCTTCTGTCACGGGGTTGAGAAAAAGACTCTTTAATGCCTCAGGAGCCATTTCAGCGACACAAAACCCAAGAAACCTGGATACCTAAATCCAACACAACAACGCTCATGGATTCAAAAAGCTTGTTATTGATACCTGTTCTTGAAATGTCATACCTGCTGCTTGCTGCAGAGAGGAAATCCATCCATAACTTGTCACAAATTGGTGGCATTCTTGTCACTAGCACTAATAGGGCTGCTTTAAACATTGCAGATTTATGATTCAATGTACTTGAACACTTTTCTTCTTAGAGTGTCTTAAAGGCCTTGGTCCTGCAAATTAAAATGACTTCATTGCATCAGTGTGCCACTGCAATAAAAATGTAAAGTTCAAATAAGCAGAACATTAATCGTGACAATATCAATAAATTGATGCTTTTTGAATTAACTTTGTCATTGTAACTGTCTAGATGGATAGACAGATAAACCAAGCTGCCAATAGTTACCTTTGCTATTTCTGGAGAAAACCACATGAATTTTCCTCCATGTTTCAAAGCAGCATTTGAAAATTGGAATTAAATAATAATAACGGCTTGAAATTTGAAAATTAAACAATGTAAGGAAAAGATAGTTTTGGTTAATATAATTTTAACTAGAAAAATATAAAGCAATAAATGATTTATAAAGATGTATAGGTTAAAGAGGTAAAAGTGAATGGAAATCAAAAGAGAGTGGAGAAGGTACAAATGATAATTTTCTTGCCTGTGTCCCACAAGTTCAGCTTTTCAAAGCACTTAGCTTTTTTTTTTTTTGGTAATTATGAGCCAGTATCACTTTTCTGTCTTACAAGTCAGTGGATGCTCATACTGTAAATACTCATGAAAAATTTTTCTCCCTTGAAGAGGTGGTGAGACAGTCTCACCACTAAACTCACTATTTCTAAAAAAAAATAAATATCTATATAAAATTGGACCTTGTTATTATCACAAATTATTTTATTTGACACTTCTAAACAGCACTTGAACTGTACTTCTACTTGTTACTGAAATAGAAATGCGTCTAAATACCCATTTTTCAGATTTCAAACTTCCCTTTCCAATCTATTTAAGCTGAAGGAGGATAGATTTAGGTTAGATACTGGGTGAGAATCCTTCCCTGTGAGGGTGGGCAGGCCCTGGCACAGGGTGCCCAGAGAAGCTGTGGCTGCCCCTGGATCCCTGGCAGTGTCCAAGGCCAGGTTGGACGGGGCTTGGAGCAACCTGGGATAGTGGAAGGTGTCCCTGCCATGGCAGACGTGGCACTGGATGGGCTTTGAGGTCCCTTCAAACCCAAACCATTCTGGGGTTCTCTGATTCTCTGTTTCTGTGAGCTCACCATAGTGTGATTTCCATGTAGTGACACCTTGCTTGATAATTCACATTCAGCCCTATGATTTCTTTACTTCACTTGTCCCAGGATATCTGCCTTTTATTTATCCTCTCCTCACTTTAAAATGGCTGTTGTACATTTGGCACTGACATCTCAGAGGTTCAGCAGTGATGGGGCTGGTGAGGTTATTTCTGTGTGCAGGATGCATTAGTAAGGGACACAAAAGAAGGAAGAAGCAAAGGCAGCTTCTCAGCTTCCAGTGGATGATTCAAATGCTACCTAACAATGCCATCAGATTGACATGTTGGTTTAGAAACTTAACGTTCTAGGGCAAAACTGTGAAAGTGAGCAACAAAGCAATAATCCAAACTGAATGGCAATAACACTACCAAGAGATCTGCTCCCCTAGCACAGCTGTGCTGAAGGGCTTTTGGCAGCTTATTTATTTTATTTTTTATTTTAATGTTTGGAATACATCTATTTGCACTTTTATATCTTCCACATATTACTTTTTAAATGCTTCTAGCACTACTTGAAGCATATTGGAAGTCTGTTTAATGTAGTTCTTGCTCACTTCTACACCCAAGCATGTACTGCTTTCCACTGACCCTGTTCAACCATAAAACAGTGATGATCTGCCTGTAAAGTGTTTCAGTCTGCCAGGATTTCATCAATGAGAGCTCATTTCACAAACAGCCACTGGAAAGGAATGAGAAAAAGACTGAGATTGGCAAATGAAATTGCCAAACTATATTTAGAATTGTCTTATAAATATCACCAGTATAGACACAAGATTTTAAAATATCAATCAAATTAATCAGAAAAACAGATCTTCAATGAGAATCTTAAATGTATATTTGTTACTGATAATGAGGAAATACTGAGAAATTGTCTGCTATTGCAGTTTGGTATGCCAGAAGATTCTGAGTCAGTGCTCAAAACATCTTGACAGCATTACTACAAGTAAATATGTCAGACAAACCCTTCTTGAAACACAGCCTAAAGGGAAATAATCCACTCTGCAGCTTCCTACCTAAATGTGCATAATTTGGCCTTGGATATAGATAACCTGGACAGGAGGGTTGGGGCAATAATGTAGTGTTTAGTGCACCTAGGCACAAAGAGAAGCATCATTAATTTAGGACAGCTCAGTTCTTTTCATGCCAAGAAAATAGCTCTCAGTGGTCCAAACCCTGCTGCAGCTCATGTCCATAAAAATTTTGGATGGCAAAGAGGTGTGTATGGAGGAACCCAGGACCATCAAGGAACACACATTATAAAAAGCAGACCTCTGCAGGTACCTCTGGCTCCTGCAGCAGGAGTCTCAAGAAAAGAATCTTCAGGAAGATTGCAGTGGCTGTTTAGGAAACTCTCCCTTCCCACTTTCCTCTCCTTTGCCTCAGGGTCTGTCTTGTATTTGCAGGGTTGCCAGATGAAGGAAGGAATGATGCATCTGACTCCATGTTCTCAGAAGGCTAATGTATTATTTTAAGATAATATATTATATTAAAGAATACTCTACTAAACTATACTAAAGAATAGAGAAAGGACACTTACAGAAAGCTAAAAAGATAATAATGAAAACTCCTCACTCTTTCCAGAGTCCTGACACAGGTTGACTGTGATTGGTCATTAAGTAAAAATTCACATGAAACCAATGAACTAATCACCTGTTGGATAAACAATCTCCAAACACATTCCAAAGCAGCAAAACACAGGAGAAGCAAATCAGATAATTATTGTTTTTTTTTTTTTTTCTTGAAGGCTTCTCAGCTTCCCAGGAGAAGAATCCTGGGCAAAGAGATTTTTCCAGAAAATCTGACAGCGACAGGTCTGTGTTTGGTCTTTCTGCACATTGTCCTGACAGTCCCAGGTGTCTTCATGGAAAACAGGTTAGGATTGGGTGTGTGGCACAAGCGCCACAGGCTGCCCTAGGACAGCACAGTTCAGTCTATCAGAAAATACAGACACAAAAACCACTCAGGGCAGCTGTCACTATCTCCCTTACCTTGGATATCAAACAAATCCTCTGATGGCTGAGCACTGCTGTTAATTGGTCCATAACAGGAGCTTTAACTTACATGTACGCAGAAAAACAGCACAGGGTGAGCTAAGCACTGTCTCAGTGGAGATTTAATATTGTTCATAAACAGCAGCAGGGTGCCTCAAAGAGAACATGAGCGCTGAAAAAAAATCTATTGTTAAGATCACAATAGTAGCTAATGAATCTAGCAAAATGAATCACATCTGAAACTTTTGAGAGGAATTAGGTCCCATTATGCTTCCAGATCCATAAATCCAGAGCACATTTTCTAATTGTGTGCCAGTTCCTCAGTTCAAATAATTCAACATTACTCTGACTGTAACCCAAACTAAAGCAGATAAGACTCTAACCTATACCATTCCTCAGATCATAGCCTTAAGTAACATCCTTTAGATAGAATGTTAGCCCAATTCCTGATTCTGATTAAAAAAGGTTATTAAAATGCAGTGAACAGTGAACTATCCCAATAAATCACAATTATACTGATTATCCTGTCACTATTAAAATAACTGTGAGCCTTTGTTGAAGTCACCTTATATTGAACACTCAGAAATGTAAGCCTCACACAACATGAACGATGGTAGCGTGGCTAATAATGATACCTTGACTATTAATCAGCTAGGTGAATTCAAAAATTGGGAAGACTCAGAGGAAAGAACTTAAATTATTTCTGCTGTACACTGTTGTGCTGGTTTTGCATGGCCTGGTAGCAGAGGGGTCACAGAGGTGGCTTCTGTGAGAAGCTGCTGGAAGTTTCCACCATGTCCAGCAGAGCCAATTCCCGATGGCTCTGAAGATAGAGATGATGCTGGCCAAGGCCAATGAGAGAGCTTGGTAACACCTCTGCAACATCAGATTTAAGAAGAAAATCAAAACTAAGGTGGGGGTAGTTGCAATTTTCCAGGTAGAGAAGAGGAGGAGGTGAGAACATGTAAGGGAAACAACAAGGAGACACCAAGGTGAGTGTAGAAAGATGGGCAGGAGGTTCTCCAGGGGCCAGAGCCAAGATTCTTCTGCAGGCTGTGGTGAGACCAGGGTGAAACAGCTGTGCTCCTTCATGGGGATCCACAGGGGATGCAGAGATCCCCCCACAGCCCATGGGGATCCACAGGTGTTGTCATCTTAACAGGGGTTGTCTCCTTATCACAAGAGTTGCATACCTCCTTGGTGTTTCTCCTGGGCATCTCCTCAGAGCACTGACTCTTTCTTCTTCACAAAGCAGCCAGCTGACTCCAGTTCCCTTCTCACCCACCCACCCCACTCTTTTATAGCATCTTCTTCTCATTGGTTACAGCTGTGGCCTGTTAAAGTCAGGCCTGTCCCTAATCTTTGATAATTGGCCCAGCTGCAACTCCGTAGGGGTGAGATTACTTTCTACACTATCTTTATTTTCTTATATTCTATTCCACTACACACAGGGGATGCAGAGATCCACCCACAGCCCACGGAGATCCATGTGGGATGCAGAGATTCAGTGGGAGACCCAGGGGAGAGAGAGGGCCCTTCTTCCAGGCTGGAGCAGCCTGTCCTTGGAGGATTGCACCCCATGGAAAGAAGTGACCCACACTGCAGCACTGGGAAATGTTGCTCATGAGATGGAACAGAACTGTTGTGGCTTAATTTGTGTTCAGATCTATTTTCAAACGTTGCAAGTCTGCCACTTTTTTTTTTTTTTTTTTGTAGATCAAAACTGGCAAATAGCAAATCGTGCTACACTTAACAAGTGTCTTCTGCCACTGTGGAGTTGTTAAGGTGTGAGCAGAGGGGCATTCAGGAGACCTGTGGCACTTGCTGCCTACAAACCCTGTTTTGAGGAGCAGACCTGCTTGATGTTCCTGCTCAGTACTTTCAATTTATCTTTCTGCTGAAATAATTTCACTCTCCTTACTCTTTTTGCAAACTTTATAGTGTTATTTTTATGCTGCTCAAATTTCATCCAATCTCTTGATTTCCTTTTGTTTGAGTCTTCTGGGAATCTTGTATATGGGTGGCAACAATTAACCAAATCTTCACAAGGTATTGAAATGAGATTCTTCCCCGAAAGACACCTTCAGCAGAAGGGTTTATTCATTCCATCATGTTCTTGATAGCCATTTTTCTTAATAATCTTTTAGCTACTGTGTTAAGCATCAGTCACGTTGACAAGATTTAATGAGTAAGAGGCCCTATTACAGTAATAAACAACTTCAGAGAAAATGAAAGATGGTCAGCTCGTTATAGGTGTATCGAATTAGCAACACTGCTTGGCTAGGACTCTGTAAAATTTACTAGCTTATAAACACCATGAATCATGTTTGAATATTTGGTCTGATGATGAGCGTGTACTGGACCACTTACATTGGCATGCTGGTGGTTGTACGAGTAATACAACATCATTATTTTTGGTAATTGCTGCTCACAGTTTGGAATGCATGGCTAATAATCAGTCTTTAATAAACTAGGACAAATTCCTGAACTGTGAGGATGTCTCCATTTCAGCTGCAGTGCCATGGGGACCTGGCAGGTTTAAAAGCAGGTATGGATGTGTTACCTGAGCAAACAAGATGTCCAACAGGCTGAAAAGAGATTTTTAATAGAGATAACATTCTCTTTCCAATGCTGCCATGCATAAGCTGGGTGGCAGGTCTGGCTACTTGCATGCAGAGACATGATTCAGTGTTTAGGAGTGGGCTTCATTCAGCTCTGACAGGTATTCTGTTCTGGAGATATTAATAGTAGCATTTGTCCAGAAAAACTATTTTATTATGGACATATCTGCCAGGCTTCCTCAAAATAATGTAAGCCTTCAAGGGAAAAAAAATATCTAGATTAGTTTTTTACAGGAAAAAAACCCTCTGAGAATGAAAGATATGTTATTACAGCATAGCATTTAACATATTCTTAGTAGAATACAATCTTTGAACATTATTTTTATGATCATAAACATCAGTATGGTACTTAATTTTTAAACCCTTATATGTCTCACCCTATACCTAACATTTATAAATTTATATATCAGATCAAATATAGATGACACAGGTGTTAAGTAATTTAACACATGGTCTTAGCAGTAATCATAAACTATCCCTTGAACTGCACTATAATTCTGTTCAGTGAGTGGTTAGAAGGCATTCTTAAGGCAAAAATTTACTGAGACAGGAATTTATGTTAATTCCAGTACTGAAACTATTAAATCAAACTTTGCAATTTACTTTGAAAAAACACTGGAGTTTAAACACTGGTGCAGGTTGTTCAGAGCCTGGGATTATCACCATTATTTTATAAAACATTTCACAGCAGCGCCTGAACTGTACTTTTACATGTTACTGAAATACCTCCAAATCCCTGCTTTTCAGATTTCAAGCTTTATCTTCCTTTCCAGTGTCTTTAAGGTGAAGGAGATTTAGATTGGACATCAGGAAGAAATCCTTCCCTGTGGGGACAGGTTCATCACAGCCTTTGCTTCATCCCACATGGGTCAAACCAGCAATCCCCTGTCACTGTGAACTGGAGGATAATCCTTCATGCATGAAAATATGAGGGAAACAAGACTGTTTTCTATTTTGTTTCTTGTGGGGAGCATTTGTATTACTGGTATTTTTGCCTAGAGTTCTGTAAGAATGGAATTCAGCTTGCTTGCCAACACCAGCCTCAGCAGAAAATCCAGTTCCATGGGGAGTCTCTGTCAGTGATTTGACAAAAAATACAGGAACACACGTGGGAAGGAAATAACACCTATGCAAATTTGAAAGGAATACAAGGAAATTATTCCTTATGATGGACACATGGACAAATGGAAACTTTAGCCAATGCAACTCAATTAGGATTTGTTGAAAAAAACCCGAACAACTGCAAGCAACTACTAAAATGAGCCTAGGAAAAAGATTTGCTTTAGATTTATTGTTGTTATATGAAAACAGAGTGTGTGGTTATTTGAATTTAAACAACACTTCTGTGCATGTTTCAAATGTAACTGCTAAATTGGATAATCAGCTAGAGAGATTAAAAGCTGTTGCTGTATCTGGTAGAGAATTAAGAACAGGATTAGAAAATAGATGGTTAAATAAAACACTGAAAGAACTGAGATATTCTCTGACTGATTGAGTTTTTGCAAAGTGTGAGTGTAACTGTACTAATAATTGCCATTATGATTCTTTAAGCTGCATAAAAACCATGAGCACAAATGGAAAGTGAGGAATTTATGTGAGATTAGCAAAGAAGTTAAGTTAGGCTTAGGAAGGCTTGAAGGGAAAAAAAGCTTCCCAAGCCTGAATCTGGCCAAATAAAGAATGCCTGCTTCTTAATGCTACCTTGGAGTTAAACAGTTAAATTTTTACTGGTTTCTGGTAACTAGACTGTGTTGTCAGATTTTGGTAAAAGACAGAAGATAGTGGCAAAGAAAATGATATGCCTGCCTGTTGGAAGGATGAAAGTTTGACAAGAAAGTCTCACAGATGTGTATGCTTGGCAGAAAGAGTTTTAAACGTAGAGTCTGATGGAGGAATAGAGATGGAAGCAAGCTTTGATATAGAAGAAAAGAATTGCTGAGCCAGTCTTACTGGCTAACCAGGGAGCCAAAGGGTGTGTTAGTTAGAAGGGGTTTTTATGGCTTAGAGCAAAGGATAAACCCACCTCAAACAAGAAGATGTTTTGACCAAGCAGAAAGATAGCACAGACAAACAAGTCAGCATATGCGGCAAGTAGAAAAAAGGTCTCAGAATTTTCCACTGCAAGAAAACTGAAAAACAACTTCTAGCTTAAACTGTAATGTACTGACTTTTAGTGATTGGAGAACAGTAACATGAATATGGTAATTACAGTAGTTATGACAGGCTATAGATAATAGTTAAGGTATAGATTGGTTCTACTGTATGAAGATGCTCAGCAAAGAGAAGTATAGAATGCACTGTAACCTAAACTAAGGGTCTGCAGGGCTGCCTGCAGCTGGAGCTGACAGCTGTAGGCACAGCTCTGTCACCCACAACCCTGAACTGCTTTAACTCTTGGATGGAATAAACTGCATTTTGGAGAGCCCCTGGAGTCCCACATCCCTCATTCAGGCTCTCCAACCATTTTGTGTTTTCCCATCACAACCAGTCCTTGGGATTCAGTGTGTTTGAAGGACTGATTCCAGGTTGGATGGTGTTTGTAGAAATAAGGATGAAAGTGCAAGGAACAGAAGGATTGTGGCCAACAGGTGGGATTTCTTCTGTGGAGGAAACATGGAGGTTCACCCTGCAGCCATTTTTAATACAGTAGAAAAAGAATAGCATAATACATAAGTTTATATGCCTCTGTACAGGCTAAATACTCTGAAGAACAATCATATTTTTCTTGCTCTCTGAGGAACTATTTAAGTCAGAAGAAGACTGAAAAGTGTTTTAATTTCACCACTCATAACTTGTGTCATCACGCTTATCTCTGAGTTTTCTCAGATAATTTAAAGGCCATTTTGGAAAACTGAAAAATAAAAGAAGATAAAAAATCTTAAACTTCAAGAAAATAGAGAACAGGTATCCTGGATGAATCGCCAAGCCTGTTATGTTCTTGATACATTGCCATTAGTTTCATGTGAATGGAATAAATCTCATTTGCACCTTCTCTTTCCCCTATGACTATATTTAATTTATCCTGCCTCCCTAAGCACTGGTCTGAAAAAACATAAAATTATACAGCTGTGCACACCAGAGTCTCATGTAATGGGTGAGGGCTGCTGCTGAGCTTTGCAAATTCCATAGCTTGCTCTAGTTGCATTATTTAGAGCAGGGGAAGAGGGTGATCCATTAGAGGAGGAGAAACCACCATCCACCACTACCCTGACATAAATAATATATAACTATATATATATAGTTATCTATTATATATAATTATCTAATATAATATATAATATAGTATTATATTATATTATATTATATTATATTATATTATATTATATTATATTATATTATATTATATTATATTATATTATATTATATTATATTATATTATATTATATTATATTATATTATATTATATATCTGTTTCCCTCTTTCCTGCAACTGATACTGCATTATCTCCTTTTCTGTTTCCATCCAATTAGCATGCAGCCAAATCAGGCACCATTGGGAATACTTCCCCTAATATTCATGTGCTTCAAATGATGCCAGTGCAAACCAATTCTACACCATACAAATTTATGGTATTTTTCTAGGCTGTGAGAGGACTTTTAAGAACTTATGTGGTCTGCATTTCTGTTCCTCCATTGTGTTATTTATAATTCCACAGACAAAGAATTTCTAAACCGGCGGTGCAAAACTAAGGTTTTAAATACATAATTAGGTGCCTATAGAAATAAAAGAAATTGCAGTTATAAATGATGTTCTGTTCTTGTTGGCCTCAAACACCTTATCCTTGAGATAAGGATTGGGTGTACTTTTTATCTTCAACTGAAAAAGAGAAAAAATTAACATAACCTCAACAGCAGTCTCATTATGTTGCCTCCAAATAATTTCCATTTTCCATTGTCCCACGGCAGGAGATAGTTCTAGACATGAGGTGTAGTGTGGTCATTCAAAATAGAACACTTTCAAGAAGTAAAAGATGGGGATATGAGATGTTCTGCAGGGAACAAGGATTGTATTTTTTACATTGATCACAGCTAGCAGGAAAAGATCCATAGCCAAAGTTTTTGAAATCTATTTTAACATTTCCTGACTGAATGTGTGTGTCTAAATTTACTTTAAAATATTTTAAAATATTTTATAATCACTATAAAGCCATAATTTCTCTGAAAAACTGGATTTAAGCAAAACACCAAGTTCAAAGTTTTGTTGTTTTTTTTTTACTTAACTGATATAATTCAAGGCCTTGGGAATCCTGTATAATCCAGTAATGCAAATTGACCCTGTAAAGTTACAGCTCATGTGTATATTTCCCTTCAAAGTAGTTCACAACCATGTATATGGATCATTATCCTCTGTCTTAAAAAAAAAATCACATTGCTAAAGTTTAGGTCAGAATATTGTGACCAAAATATTTTTAAGTCAAATATCTGATTTTAAGATTCTTATTAAAGAATCCTAGAATGGACAGAATTTTAAACAGATAAATCATTGATTTGGCTCTTCCCTTTGTAGAATTCCACCTCTTTTCCAGTGTTCCAAATAAGGCTGTGTCAGGGTAAAGATTTCTCTTTAATTAAAGATGTCTTTTTAATTTATAACAAATATTGATTGCATTATGAACCTGAAACATGATTTCAGCTCTAAAATAGTGCCCTAGAGCTGTAGTACAATTTCTCCTTACTGTAATATCACTGGACTGTCAAAACCTGGACTTAAAAACATGTATTTACCAAGCAACTGCTACGAAGTATTATTATGACAAGTCAGTTTCTGGCAAGAAAAAAACAAATCTATAGAAGCAATTTTCAATTAAAAGCATTTTCAAAGCAATTTGTCTCCCCAGGTGGCTCCAGGTCTCCCAAACAAGTGAGCATGGCTCTACAGTCCCCTTACAAATTGCATATATAAATGAATATAATTGCTATTTTGACTTCATATTATGCAAACTTCATGACAGCTGAGAATTTGTCACCCAAATTCTAGCTGGAGGTTATTTGGCTTACAAAATAAAAAAACTTTCCATTGAAAACACTGACATGCTTTCAACAGCAGTGTTTCTATAGAAACTTGTTTTAATTACAGAATAGAATACATTTCCATAACAACCCAGTTCCATTGTCTTCATGTTATGGCAAGTATTGGCACATTTGAATTTTCCAGACATTAAAATGAACTAATTAACATAAATTTCCATGAATACTTAAAGAAAAAAAAATTAGATTCAAAATTTAAAATTTATCTTTGCAGGATAAAATAAATGGCTTAAAATACGGATTTTCATAAATCCAGCACACTTATGTAAATCTGCAAGTTATTCCTTGAAGAAAAGGATAATTTTGTTTTGCAAAGTGAGTGAACAATCTTTCCTATTCCAAGTTCAGATCTTAATTATGCAGACAATAAAGGCATGTTGCTTCTGCTTTCATTGTTTGTTAGTTTTGGAATACTCTTCATTAATCACTCAAAGAGGGAAAACTAAATATCTCTGGCTATACACACACACAATCCAATTGTTAACCTATGGGTAAATACCAGACTGAAATGTTTTCTTTCAAATATAAATTCATATTCAGTTCTGGTCTATGCATGTACCATTCAATTAAATTGTGCTCAGCCTACAGCCTGGGGGAAACTTGTATTCACACTGCTCAGAATAAAGGAGGTTTTGGAACAATTACCAATTGCTGAGCACTGTAGGTACACCCTGAGGCCCAAACAGACTGGAAGTGTCACCTTGTAATACAGAAAAATGATTAATTTGCCATTACAGTTGTTAAGTAGGTGCATTATTTAAAACAGGATCTCTTCTTTTTTTATTGGCACAATTTTATGTTACTCTATGCTCAAAAGTTGATTAAAGGGGAAACGTGGGGAAATCCATTATAACAGAGCTGAAAAATCTATGAAAACCCAACCAATTTAACAGTTTTAAAGATTTTTAATAGTTTTACCAGTTTAAAATTCCAGATTATATACTTCATACTGAGTAGTTTCCTTGGGATAGGGAAGTGGTCACAGCAACAAAGCTGACACAGTTCTAGAGCTCAGGAACTGGTGACCAGAAAACCCCTAATGCCAATTCCCGTCTTCTGTTGTTCTGCTCATTTTTCTGCAGCCTAGCAATGACAAAGCCCCTGTACTTATTAGGCTGCAGTTAATACAATGTACAAATCATTAAGGACATTTAGAAGTGGTAAAAATTCCAGTCCATTAAGAAGTCAAAATTTCACCCATCTTTTCCACAATCCTGCTTGACTCCATGTTCAGGTTGGATCCCTAACAATTCTCTCCCATTTTTTCCTTTATTTCTTTTATTCCTATTCCTTTATTCCTTTTATTCTCCTGCCTTTTGAAGTAAACATTAGTTTTTGTCATTCTTATATTAATGCTTTCCTCATGTCCATGGAATTTTTTGATTCCCTTTGTCTTTATCAAGCGTGTATATACAACTCTTTGCTTTCTTTTCTGTCCTTCTTTCCTACGTAAAAGAAAAGAACAGTAAATGGTGGGGACAGAACTCTGTTCACTGATACAAGGCACCACAGAGCACTGAGTAAACTAAATTTATATTTTGGATCTTCTCTGGTTGCCTGAATTAAATGGATTTGTGCTCGCTGTGCTCTGTTTTTCCAAAGGGCAGTAAAAATGAGTTTTTTTTAGAATGCCAATTTAGAACTAAAAATGACTATTTAAATGACTATGTTATTAGCAATAAATATTAATTTTATTTTTCATTTGCTTTTTTAATTATGGTTGCTAATAAGTTATCTTTTATTTATATAACTTTTTATAGGCTTTTCTTTATGCTTATTTAATTTCTGATGCTGTAGAAAAACGTTGTGTTGGCCATTATATACATCAGACAGAAACTTATCTGATCAGCCATTTCACTGAGACTCTTTGTGTACCAATCCACACCAATAAAAGCCTGGTTTAAATAAGCTCTCTCTCCACAAATATCCTTTACAAAATACAATCATTATAAAAGAAAACTGCTCCATGAACTTTGACTATTTTACATAATCTGAATAAATATTTTATAGACATAGAATATGTTCCAGAAAATCAATGTGCTCACACAGGCATCATGAATAGCAGCACGTGGAAATTGTGTCACAATCACACCAAATGCTGGTGTTGCCTGTAGAATGAATGATCAGCATGGGGAAATTCTATTGAGTGCACTTGAATAAGAAAAAAAAGAGAAAAAATTAGACGTGTATGTTTGTGAGAAAGCCATGACAATTTTTGTAATCATTATATCCTGTAAAACATAGAAATATTGGAAAAGTTTTAAATTTTTTATTTGCTTGTATTTGAAAGTGGTTATCTAATCATTATCTATATTTGTGTCTTCAGTTGGTTTATTTTGTTCTGTTGGCGTTTTGTTTTTGCTCCTTTTTTTGTTTTTTTTTTGCTGGGTTTTTTTGGTTTGGTGGGATTTTTTTTTGTTTTTCTTTTTAATTTTTTTTTTGGTGGAGACTTGAATTCCTCAGTATTTTTCAAAGCTGGGATAAGGAGTGTGAAACTGCTTCCTTACAATTTAAGGTGAGACATATATATCAAATTGTAGCAGGGAAAAATTTCCAAAGGAATACCTGCTGGGCTTGGATGAAGCAAACATAGGGAATTATTGATGTTAAAGTTGATATTTCCCTCCAGCTGATATTTTCATCTTTGACCATCACATTTATAATCTGTATCCAGATAAAGGCACATGATTCAACTGCAAAGTCACCTGCAGCTGTGGAAAGCATTGAGGAATTCCTCAAAGATAAGGAAAAACTCATGATTGTGCGATTTATAGTTTATGTTTTCAGCTGATGAGAAAGCAAAATCTATAAATTTTCCTATAGCTGCATAAAAATAATCTTTCCTAATTAAACTATATCTTTCTGAAGAACAAAGGTACCTCTCACTAATGTCATTATTTAGGCCTGTCAATTGCTCAGAAAAGTTGCACACTGAATGCAGCCAACAAAAATGCTGCACTGCTTTCCTTGACAACAAAAAAAATAAATTTGAAGTACAGGGAATATCTTTGTGATCGGTCTGGAAAAGGTCTCCTCTACCCCAGGTGGGATATTTAAGACTCCTCAATATCCAGGATACTTGAAATTCCTCTCTATGAGTTTACAGCTCTGTCATATTCTCTGTTTGTGTTTCCATGTCCAAGGCATGCACACACAAACTGTATCCATCACCTTCTCCACTCTGGCTTTTTTTTTTTCCCTTTGTAATGTTATCAGTTCAAGTTAAAGAATCAGAATTAACATAAAAGTGATAAGGCACAAATTTATTACAAACCAGGGAAGACAGGATAAACAGCATCTATCTTATAAAAATATCTTCTCTATTAATCTGTTGCAGAACTCCTGTCTTGTGTAAAACCATTGATTTCTGGGGTATTTTCCTATATGAGTGAAGTGCCAGCTGGAATCTCTAATTTCAATCTTCTCACTGCAGTATAAGAAAAGCTGTTGGTCTGTTTGCATTCTTGCTCTAATAATTTTGTATATATTTTATCAAATTGTATGCTGTGTTCACAGAGGGAGTCCAAGCATATTCCTGTGATAATAATACAGGCATTTGTTGAACATTTCCACAGTTTCCTGAAGCACATCACAAACATCTATATCATTAACTTCAGAGCAATTAATTTATGCTTATTTTTTACCCAATTTACAGATAAACAAATACAGACTAGCCTTCTCATTCAGCTTCTTTGAAGTCCCTGGTAGGAAACTTATTGCAATTAGAAAGAAATCTAATGTATTGGTATGTTTATTATCTTGGACAGGTAATTTAAGGCAGAAGAAGACCAAGAAAATAATCCTGTGTATTAGTCCATGAACCTTGTCCTCTTACTCTCACAAACAATGTCTGGTTTTAATACTGTTAACTTAATTTTATTTATCTTTTCTCCTTGGTTATCCCTCCAGCCATTCTGATGTTATCAGAGTTTGTACAGGAAAAGACCGTGGCCAAGAAAACAGGAATCTGAGTTGTTTTTGCAGTGCTATTTACACAAATGATGTAATTCTCTTTTAGACTTATTTTCCAAATTACTCCTTAAGCTTTACCAAAGATAAATTGCAGAATTGTCTTTCTGTAGATTAATGATCTTCCCTTAAAAGAGCCACTAGGGCTAAAGTTTTGGTACCTAATATTGAGAAATACTCTGTGATTCTAGGCCTTCCTAAGGCAAGGCAATTGACTTTTTAAGACTTTTTTTCTGGCTCTGATATGGTTTGGCAGCTGAGTCTCTGGGTCTGAAACAAACATGTGATGCCAAGAGCCAATAATTAGCACACAGCCCTCTCCTATGTGCTCCCTAAAAGCTGTGGTTTATTTGCGCAGATTTTGTTCAGAGAGGCAGCTACACCTCACATAAACCATGAGAATAAAGGTGAGCATAAAAGTGCAGCTTTTGACCCAGAATCAGATGAAAACAGCACTGTTTATTCTTATAAAAGGGAAATTCTTCACCTACTACACCAAGAGTTAATCAGCTGTCTTGGTAAATGTGATTTGAACATCATTTCAAGTTGCTCAGAGTGAGCATTTTCCCAAGACGGGTGTGAAGAGGTATCTCTCTAAATGCCACTTTAGAGTTTAGTTTAGCCTGTCAGGAAGGGCAGAAAGATCTATGAGATTTTACCTGCTGTACATGTGAAAGTCTTCTTTGCAAAGAAAGCAGTTTTGATTCTTGGGAGACAACTCATTGATACATAATGAATTCTGCAACAGACAGCTCATCAAAGAACAACAGAGTGGAACTGTAGACAGAAGAGGGCTTGCAGGCTGACCACGTGAGATAAACAGAAGTAATGTTATTACTTCTCAAATCCAGGGGCATTCCACACTGCCATCTGGTCAGGTAAGAAATTTGCATCATCATCATCATCAGGCAAGAGGTCTGTGTCATCATTGTATCATGTACATTTACCTTATCATGCATAAATGAAGGCAACATTAGAAATCTGCATTTTAAAAAGCATCATAGGATTGGATATCCTGAGTTGGAAGGGATCCACCAGGATGATCCAGTCCAACCCTTGGCCCTTCACACACCCCAAAAATCCCACCCTTCACCCGAGAGCATTGTGCAAACCCTCCTGGAGCTCTGGCAGCCTTGGGGCTGTGCCCATTCCCTGGGGAGCCTGGGCAGTGCCCAGCACTATTTTTTCATTAGTAGCTGTTGTGGTTTGCATTTGTTTGCACCAATCCAGTACCACACACACCCTGCTCAATTTGCAGAGCAAGCGTAAGGATGTCACTGAGATATTTTCTGAAAAATCCTTTTGCCACCATTTCTTTTCCTGGGAAGATGAGAAGTCTGAGCTTCCCCATGTTTTGCTCCTCTGGAATGTGGTCTGGAGATTGTTTATCCAAACATGCGATTTGTTTTTAATTAATGGCCAACCACAGCCAGCTGTGTTGGACTCACTGAGTCAGTCATGGGTTTTTGTTATTCATTCTAGTTAAGCCTTCTGATGTAGCCTATCTCTACAATTTAGTATAGTTTTAGCATATAATACAATATAATAAATATAATACGATATGATACAATATAATAATGCTGATTTATTATGATACTATATGATATATAATAAAACAATAAATCAGCCTTCTGAGAACATGGAGTCAAATTCCCATCTCTCACCTCGTCCTGGGGACCTCACAACATCGCATAAGGAAGCTCCCAAGGATGCATCCAAAGCTTCATTTCCTTTCCCAAGGTGTCAGCTCATTCTCCCTGCTCTACTGGGCACATTCACTTTGCACACAGGCAAAGCCCTCCATGCTCTTTGAAGGATGCCTCCACACCTGGGGTAAGACTGTTCCCAGGTGAAAGTCACCTCTCAGAAAACACCATGAGTCAAAAAATTCCTCCACACTCCTAAGTATATATCTACAACACCAAAAAGCCTGTCAGGTTTAGAGAATGCATCCAGAGGGAAACCAGGGAAGAAAAATCCTCTGTGATGCTAAAAGCGTCAGTCATGAGTGAAGATTTTTAAACAAAATATTTTTCACTTCAACTCTCCCTTTCTCTGCAGAGCTATGAGGACCCCTCAGAGCATTTAAGCAGTGGAGTCTATTTCCATTCTGTCCCTATGGATCTTCATATTTGGTTTCCCTTCACCTTAGGAAAGAGAACGATGACTTTCTTCCTGTGTCAACACATTTATACAGTTTCACTCATCCTATTTTACTTTTAAGCTGCTAATTATTTTGAATTAAATTACTTTATTTTTACCAGATGTGGGTGTTGCATTCAGGGCATCAAAAGCCAATTTGCTCTCTACTGACTGAGAGACTGGCTCAAAATGGTTAAAAAAAGCAAGAAAAAAGATGGCTATATAAAATTTTATGAAATTCTGACTCAACATTTAGGATTCTTAGCTATTGTAATATTAATATATTAGATAATATTAATTTATTACCTAATATATACAGGTATATTATTAAAGTTAATGTACAGTTTTGAAAGGTTTTCCTATCTAGGTTACAGAAGGTTTCATCAGTGATACAAAGAGAACTTCTAACAACTGCAAGGAATGAAAGTCACACAGATGAAATCCTAAGAGTTAGGACAAAAGAGTACAAAGTTTTGACACTACAAATAGCTAAAAACTTTAATTATTCAAAAGAAGGATGCAGAAACTGCTGATGCTTGAGAGTCTTAAGAAAATTCCAAAGGAGCAGCTGGCATTCATGTTCCAGAAAAGATGAGAGAAAAATCTTGACATTTGCATCTTCCATCTCTCATTTAAAGTTTACATCTTTTACATTTGAGCAAACAAAAACCTTGCAAAAATGGAGAACTGGGAGAAGAACAGTTTTAAGAATGTATTATAAACTCTTAATTAGGAGAAATAAAAGTCTGTAATTTGTGACAAACTATCACACACTGATCAAAATGTGTGGATTCTGAATGCTGACTCTGCAAGAGTGACACACTAAGCAGCTCCCAAGGATATTCAAGATGTCATTTAAATCAGGTATTGTCCTGACACTGCTACTTGTGTCTTCCTAAGACAAACTCTTGTGTTTGACAGAAGACACAGAAGAACTTCAACTCTTGTTTAATTTCAAGGGGTAAAAATATTAAATATGGGTGATAAATTAAATGTCTACAAGCATGGGCTGGATTACATGTAAATATCATGTAATGAGGTGGAGATAATTTACATATGCACTTAGAGATAAAATCATATAATCAAACTTTGGCTTCTCTTTTGGGGAAGTCTTGATGCACTCCTTTTGTACTCTGAAACTTCTGATTTTAGTCCTTATTCATTCTGAAAGAATATTTATATTACAAATAAGTCTTTGGGAGAGGATGGTTTCTTTAACTGTTCTCTTCTGCTTCCTGGGTTTCAATGAAGGTGTTTCAATGCCCAGCAGAATTGTGTAATTAACTGTATTTATCAAAAGCAGTATGAGCAAATGTTCTGAACATCTTTGCTCTTCTAAAGCTGAATGTAATTTGGGTGAGTCACTCTCCTCAAAGAGATTTAGAGAACACCATTTGGGCTTTTTTGTACTTGCAATCAATGTGCTTGCATTTAAAATAATTGGATTACACCCCAAGCTGAAAAGGCTTGAGAAAGCAGAGGAAACCAAATGGCCTCGTTACTGGTGTAGCTGCACCTCATTCTCCAGCACTGAAGTGCTAAGAAAATATCCCAGTGGAACACTGAACGGAGCCTAATTTGGGATCATTCTGTGATCAATTGCAACTATTGTAACTGTGAATTCTAAGGAGAGGATACACAACAACCATGATCCAGGCTTTATCATAGAGCTTTTAGCAGATTTTGTCCTGGAGCAATTACCATGGCCTGGTGAAGTCAGCCAAAAGGAAATGAATCAGAGACTGTTGTGAGAATAAGAGCCATGAAATGACAACAACCTGGTGCTCTCTGCTTGGTGCTGGTCAGGAACAAAAAGTAGCAAATGAGAGCCTTTAGGGATATTTCTAAAATATAGATTGCATCATCTTGTTTTAAAATTTCAACACCCAGAGACAGAATACAGTAGATGTGACAATTACACTTTTTTGCTAGACCATAGCAAATGTATCTTTATCTAGATGTGATGGATGAATAATTTTTCCATGCAATAGAAACATTTAGACTTGACACAGAACATGACTGCCGGATTTAGCTTACTATTATTTTCAAAAGCAAACATTAACTGAAATTTGATTAGGAATATAGAAAGAAATAATGCCAAATTCTATATATTGATCTAAAAGGCGAAGAAATTACAAAACCCCACATTTCCAATCTTCTTGTTTTGCTCAATTTACCTGCATAGCTGTACAAGTTTGCAAAGATATATTTCTTCTTTCCCTCAGAGCAAAAAGGTCCACCTGTAGGTTATCTGCACTCTTTAGTATGTTAATTTGTCAAATTTTAAATTTTCTAAATACTCGCTCTATTTTGCGTACAAATGATGGAATAAATAAATAAATTTTCAACATCCAACCAAACAGAGCAACTAAGCGTAAAGGGGAAATATGAAGAGGAGATAGAAACTAATGAATTATATGGATTAACATGAGAAAAAAATAACAGAGGATAAGAAAGTGGGTGGCCATATTTCATCTCTTGATGAGTCTGTTACCTAGGAAACAGAAGACTGAGTTCTTGCATAAATGACCCTATGCCTGTGGATTTGATTTGATGAAATTATATAGGACTACAATTTATGCAGAACAAGGAAGAAGATTGTCAGGGGCATTGTTTATTAGGTGAAATAAAAAGCCTAGAAACCTATTTTCATTTCAATGAGCTTTTAAACCGTTTATTACCCAAGTCTTCTGCCTTTACTATCTAAGTTTCTGACCTAACAAAACCATGCAATAAAAACTAACCAATCACCTGATGCAGCTGATTAATCACCCTCTCTAAAGGTTCCTGTAGAGGACACGAACCACTCACTGAACTCCAGCTCTCACCAACTCAAATTGATTCCAGCAGACATCCAGTTGGCATTGTTAGGACAGCATTTTGACTACTAACAAGAAGTTCATTAATCTGCTGTGCCTGCTGGGCTCCCACCAAAGGCCATCCAGTTAAAGAAGCCACAGGTGACCGTGAACAGACATCGCTCAATTTTATAGCAGGAAAAGCTGGCAATGAATCATCTGCTATTCCTAAGAAAATCTTTGTACAAATATGAAGTAACCACAAAAAAATGATAGTGTTTTCCACTTCCTGACACAAAAAACCCCAGAGGAACAGCAAGAATTCAAAAGGCGTGTTTTTTCAATTTCAAATTCAATTTCAATTTCGTGCAATTAGCTTTTTTAGGTATGCTTTTCATCGCCAGGTTCCGAAAACTTTAGAAAGGTTTGACTATTTTCAATAATCTTCCGATGATCTTTTAGGATACCATTTCTTAATGGTAAAAAGCTTAGAGTATGCTTGACAGATCAAAAAAAAAAAGCTTAGAGTATGCTTAAACTCAATATAATTATGTTTGAAATACTTATATTTCCTATATTTATAATGATCTTCAGAATGGTCAGGCTGAGTGAGGTCCAACAATTTCTTCACATGGTGTCCAAAAGATGATGTCTGGGAATGAATATAAAAATGGAACAAATATAAAGTGAACAGAACTTGGGTCAAAAAATTGTTTTGCATTTGCTTTGTACCTAAACTTGAGCAGTTGGCAGTATTAAAATCTGCACACACTTTGAGAATGGGGTTTCAAGGATATCTTGAAGCATAAAATACAAAAGCGCATTAAAATTTTTATGCGGAAAAAGATGTGACATCCCACAGCAACAAATTTTTGTTACATTGAACTGGACAAATGCACTTCTGGTTTAAAGATGTAATTTCACCAGTTGCAGTAGAATCTCTTCCCAGATATGTTCTGAAAGGAACAATATGTTCTGAGACTGACAATGAGCTGTTTATAGGTTATATTTTATTACTGTGGAATATAAAAAATAAATAGATGATATCATCATCATGTGTTAAAACCACGTTAAAATATTGAGAGGCTGGAAAACAATATGTGGGAGAAGAGGAATATTTCCTGTAGGAGAAAACTTAAAGTGTGTTTATAAATCAGTGCTCTTTATCACTATAGAACTTAGAGAATCAGGAATGGATTGGGTTGGAAGGGACCTTAAAGCCCATGTTGTTGCAAGCCCCTGCCATTAGATACAGCTTCACTGGGGATGTAGGACACAATACACTCACAATATTTCCCACAGCCACCTAAGGGAGCCCATCATATCACATCTTGTTTGACAGAATTTCAGAAAGTACCCTAACATTTTAGGCACGGGTCGAGAGTGAGCCATTTTATGGTTGCCTGCTATGGAAAGTGGCGTGGCATTTGTGTGACACATTTTAAGGAGAAAAATGCTTTCCTCTTCAGTACTTTGGAGCTCTCCATGCTGTGCTCAATCACAGATATCTCAAGTGATTGCACCTTTACACTACACTTAGCAGGGAGCAAGAGTCATGAACTGTTTCAGTGCAGAACAAGACAATGGGTGTGTGCTGAACCACCAAATATTTGTGCTTTTTTTCACTTTGTAGAATGTAAAATGCATTCCTTGCAACAAAGAAGGACAATCTTGGAATTCAGCTCACAAATTCTTAACCCTTCTGAAGTGCAAAATGTAATTTGTGAGCACAGGGAGAAGACATGAAAAATGAAAGATTGATTATGATAGACCACTTTCAAATTTCCTAATGTAGCCTTTCTCCAGATTCTGCTACATACTTCTCATCAGCCTAAGGCAAAAAATAAAATACAGTCTTTATAAAGGTGATGAAAGACACTAGCAAATGGGAATAGAAATGAAGCAAAATAGTGCACAACATTCCAAATGTGTTTTGTTAAAATCTTCTCCCAGCTGAGAAGAAATACCAAGGCTAACAAATGGAGCTGTGAGAATTTCTTATCACTCTTAAAACATACTATAACCATTCAGTTCATAAAATGGGGGATTCATCCTCCTGTTTTGTACATTTAACACAGTTTACCATTCATCCATGGGGGAAACTGCAGAGAGGACATCCTCTTAAAATCTTAAAAAAAAAGGAAGACCTTTCCAAAGAAATTTTCAGAAATTTCCTAAAAATCATACTTAGTGTGCACCCAACTTTCTGAAATGTTGAAAAAATATTTAATTATAATCTTCTGAAGAAGTAGGCAGTTGTGGTTTAGGCAAAAAAAAAGGAGAATAAGCCAAGTATCACACAATGCTTGTTAAAAATAGTAGAAAGTTGGCCAAAATCACTCTTTTGACAGTATTTTGTGAATACCAGATTTGGCACCATACTTAAGCCCACTGAAAAGCCTTCTCCCAGTGACCCTTACAGCTATTGATGTAAATAAAACTAGCATGAGATGAAAGGCACAATGCCTGAGAAGTGTTGATAATTCTTTAGTTTGTGTGAGATTCCTATTTGTGTGTTTTCTTAGCCTTTAATCAAATATTTAACATGAACATGATCTGTCCCAAATGACCTATAAATTAAGTTGTTATACACTATATAAGGTATTTCACTTAGATTCCTGGAATCTATTTTTTTTTCATATTATCTATGCTTAAAAATGAGAGCTTATAACATATAAAATACTAAAATACACTGCAAGGTTAACATTTTAAAATCTTGATGAAATGCAAAGGAAATATTAAAACTATCACAGTTATATAATATATAGACATATATACTCTTATATATATACTTATACTGTACTTATTATTAATTATATACTTATATATATACTTAAACTTTACCACAGGCATACTTAACTTTAAAAGAAGTATTTAAAAGAAACATTTTCTCTTTGGAAGTCAAACCAGAGGATGCTAATTGTCAGGAATGGCTAATTACATTATATCTCTGATGACAATAATAAGTATTTATGAATTGGCACCTTCAGGTGGGGAAGAGAAGAAAAACTTTCTCACTAGTGGAAAAGAAGGCAAACATATGACAAGCAAAAGAAAAAGGTTAAACATTGCAAAGTGAAAATACTGTTATGGATTTGAAAGCTATCCTGTATCTCTCACCTTTTCAAATCTTTTCTGGGAAAACACTGTCATGCTATACAGAAAGTACCCATTAAAATGCTTTGTCGTAAAATCCTCATTTTATTTTACCCATGTCTTGTCCTGACTCCTTCAGCAAGTTGAAAGAGCCTTGGATACTGTCTCAGAGACCTCTTTCCTTGAGAAATATCCAATAGATTTTTCTTAATATGCAGGAATTAGTCAGTAAGAGAGATAAACTGAAGGTCACAAAGGCACACCACTCATCTAAATAAGTTTTTAGGAGTCTTTTGAATTACCTTGTCCATGGTAGAGACAGGAGATTTTTTAAGTATTGCAACCATAAAAGCCAAAATAAAAGGTGATAGATTCCATTAATCCCAGCAAAGAAAGCACAGACATCCTGTTGAGAAACTACGTTGGTTTCTCAAAAGCTCATAAAGGCTAATGATATCTAAATCTACAAAGACTTCTCTTTCTAGGTGTAGCTGGTGCTTATTTCTTCTGACATTTCTTCCAAGAAAAATTAAACTCTGACTTTTAGAGTGGGTCAAAATTGGACTTGTGTTGTTGGAAGATTAACTAACTGTTCTACTATGACCGTGCTAAGAGTAATTCTAATTATCTACTGGAATACATGGCACTGGACTTGCAATTCCTTAATAGCAAATGTCACTTCCTTTTTTTTTTTAAAATACTGAATAATCAGGTAGTAAGGGCACACAAAATGGAAAGTAAAGGTTACTACAGGAAAATCTGCTCAGTGAAGTTCAGCTAACAGTTCAGTTGCCCTTTTCTAGCTAATTGGGGAGATTGTTTGAAAAAGTAATTGTTGATTTTTTGACCAGAATAGTATAGGAACAGGTTTCAAGGTGGATTAACATCTACAAAAATTATTTCTGAGCTTATTGTTTTTCACAGATGAGCTTCATGGGTCAATCTGAAACTTTATTTTGGAAATGCTACATTACATTTCAAAGAGGGGACTCTTTACTTTTCAAAAGCACAGCATCTTTCTGTATGTGTCAGGTGCTTAGGTTACCTAGACCTCTCCAAAGGATTTAGAGGTTTTTTTTTTCCAAGAATTGATTAATCCACAGGATTAAAAATTTTTCTGATGCCTTTAGAATTTCCATCTCAACACAAGCATCAGAAGCAAAGATAGACTTTGCTTTTTTCTAGTTTCCAACTCATATGTGGATCTTGCAGTTCCTCCTATTCATAATCCATCCTTTTCACATGAGACCTGGTGACCCCAATTAAATCACAAATGTGAATAATACAACTCATTCTTAGAGGGGAGATGGGGAGCTGAGGACACCCTGAGAAAACAGAACAAATTTAAAATAAAATGGGTGAGCTTTACTACAAAACAAGTTTTGTTAGCTGTGACTTTTCAATCCACGTTACAAGTGAGGTCCTTGTGAACACTTGACTACAAACCATCTTGCACTGTGACCTTCCCCAAAGGCACAAGGACTTTAAAAATGCACTGTTTGTGAAGGTCAGGGCAATGAATGGTGTCAGAGAGGCTGGGGATGCATCAGTTAAAGATACAAATATCAGCTGTTTCTGGGTAGCTATATCCAGTTATCTGGAAGAAATAAATTAGAGATACTATCCCAGCTAATGGAAGAAGAAATGTAAGAGTGCCTAAGGTGGTGTCAAGATGATGAGCTAAAAGATATTTTGACTTATTTTTCAGTTTTTTGTTTTTAACTTGTATGGGCTTCAGAGCCTGAGATCAGGGAGTAATTAGCTTCCAAGTCACAATTTAGAAATCAAATGCACTGCAGGGTATACTAGAATCCGAGTCTTAGGCTAGAATGCCACAGAAACCATTTACCAGCTAGGGAAAGAGTTAAGAATTCAGAATAAATCTTTGATTTAGAAAATCTAAAAAGAAAAATCTCTAGTTTCTTAGATAATAACCCCCCTCCACTTTATTTCTTTCACGTCCCTAAGAGAGATCTTAGAAATTTCTATTTATTATATGGGGAAAATTGTTGTCTTATATATCAAGAGTTCTATTATCATTACAGTGCAAGGATTCCATATCTCCAGAGTTTCATACCTCCTCAATGTTTCTCATAGGCAGCTCCTCCAAGCACTGACTGTTCCTGGTCCTTGCAGCAGCCATCTGACTCCAGATCCCACCAATCCACTCTTTTATAACACTGTTCTTATTGGCTACAGGTGTGGCCTGTTAATATCAGGCCTGCTCCTAATCTTTAGTAATTGGTTCAGCTGCAACTCCTTAGGGGATAAGATTACATTCTATACCACCTTCATTTACCCGACACTGTATCCCCCTACAAAAAATTTGTTTGCCATATGAAAGATAAGGAAGAAAAGTGATGAAACAATCAAATAACGTTAATGATGAAACCTAAAACTCTTCCATTTGCCTTTGAAGTCTTGTTTTGTGTCTGCTAAAAACAACCTCATATCTGCAGGGTTTTCCTGGCAGTTCATACATTTTATGTACTACTCCCTCAGGAAACAAAAGAGTCAAGAAGACTCTCACTGAAAAAATATACTTTAGTTAGGGCTTTATTGTGTATTCAGAAATTGTACTATATTTAAACATTTCTCTTCCTAAGTAGTAAGAAGAAAAGGGAAGTTGTCACTCTGGAACAGGAATTATATGGGATGTGATGCACTAAATGTAGTTGAGCATCAACTAAACTCAACTGAACATCAGTTTTGCAGAAGGCACTCTCCAGTACTTTAAAGCTTTTACTAAGGTTGAGTGAAAGAGTAATTAAAAGATGGAGAGGAAAAGGTAAAGTAAAATTTAGTGGGATTAAGGACTGTAACTATCCAAGCATTTTGAGACAGATTCAGCCTTGTTTCTTGTGCACCAGAGTGAACCTTAATGGCAGAGTTCTTTGAGTATTTTCATCTTCATCTATTTCTTCTTATATTTTAATTATCATGGGAGAAACCAGTAGAGGTTGAAGTTATAGGAACCTTGGTTCCTCTTCAATGTTCTTACCAAACCTGGGCATGGGAATTGAGTGAAACTAACTTTGTTGACTAAATTAAGAGAAACAATTGATTCTCTCAAGGGTAGAGAGACCTTAAGAGAGATTGTCAAAAATTAGAATACTGGGCATCCACTGACACTATGAAATTCAACAAGTACAAATGGCACATTTGGCACCTGGGGTGATGGAGTCCTTGTTGTACATCCAGACCAGCTGGCTTGGGGCACTGCCCACCTCTCTAGGAAATCTGTTACTGCATTTAACCACTCTTGCTGCAAAGAAATGCTTCCTAAAATCAAACTGGGACTGGGCAACCTGAAGGAACATCCAATTAAGGTGCCTGAACTTTTAAAGGCAGGGTGCAAAGGTGGAGCCAGGCTCTTTTCAGTGGTGTCCAGTGAATGGGCACACACAAACACAGATTATTCTGTCAAACATCAGGAACACAGAAAGCTGGTTGTACTGTGAAGGTAAACACTGGCACAGTTCCCCCAGAAACCTTGTGGGGCCTTCCTCCTCAGAGATTTTCAAAAGCCACCTGGACATTGTGCTGTGCAACTCTAGGTGTCCTGAGCCATTTTGATTCTGTATTGTTCCTGCAAGGGCTGATTTAACCAAATTCCTCTTTCTTTGATATCATCTTGATGTTTCCAACTTTCTGCTCTAAATAAACTCTCTAAGTTAAAACTATGAATTCTCTGAGATTTCCCAGGGATTTCCCAGTTCCTGCAGTGCCTCTGTCAAGCTCTTAAACTGAACTGCAAGAGCCATGCCTTGTCTTCAGTTCATCTAAGGATTAGACATTTTAAATGATTGCATTGAAATTTAAGGAAGTTTTGTTATCATAATTCTTGCACTGCCTCCTAAACTCATGAATTTCACTTCTTGGGGAGTGGAAAGTAAAGATGGACAAGTTTTATGAGCAAGTTCCTATCCTGGAATGTAAATAATTGAATGAATAGCATAGGAAATGAAATAGTTTCCATTATGTATGAATGATTGGTTCTCCAACAGACATTCTAATTTAATGCATGCATGTCTATAATATGACTGTATATTGAAAATTTAAATTCAAACATTTTGCCAAGAGGTTCACTCAGATGGTATTTCTTAAAGGACAATAGATGAAGTAAGGAAAAAGCAACATGTTAGATGATCAAATGCAGATAATTTCTGGAAATTTCTTATGCAGTGTGAGTGTTCTGCCTCCCAGCTGTTCTTCAAATATGAAGCACCAGCCAAAATTACACTGAATAAATAATCCAATGTTTCTAAAGGGCTTTTCATTCCTTCCATTTCTTACAGGGTTCTGTGCTAGCACATCAGGCCATTATGCAAATTAAGAAGTACAGCATGGAAGAGGAGGTTCCACACAAATTTCATTTTTTCATGTTTTTTCTGTTTCTGAAGTGTCACTTCTAGATAAGTATTTATATAGGTGTTGTGTGCAGGATGTGCCACTCCTCCCAGATGTCATCTGCAGAGCTGAATATCCTGTAGCTCTCAAAACTTACACTTCCAGAATGAACCACAACTTTTTTGGGAAGTTGTTTTAACACTCAGGAGAATAATCTCATTTTCAGTTATCACTGTGAAAACATACAAGCCAATACTTATTTGCCTAATCTCTACAAAATGAGAGTTTGTTCCAGAAGTTCTTAATACAGGAAAGTCAAGTTAAAGTTCAGAAAATACTTGCTATTTTACAGTAAGGTATAATATTACTTCTTCAAGAGATTTTGGGCACTGTCTTTCCCTGAAGCACAGTCAAGAGGTTTTTCCAAGATGATTTATTTTCTAGTGAGGAATTTCCTGTTGGAAGTAGAAAGACAAGCATGGCCCTGTGTCAGCAATGGTGCTCAAAACAGCACTCACCTGACTCCCTGCCCAGAATTAGACTGAGCAAGGATTTTGTATGCAGGTGGCATAAAAAACTTTATGCTTGGACTCAATGGCCTTAGAGGCCTTTTCCAACTTTAAATATTTCTGAATGATGCTAAGATTTGATGAGGATGTAGCCAGTGGCCCAGTATGGATGAGTACATACATTCATTTTCCACTTTCTCTGGGGGCTTTTTAAAAATTTTGTTGCTCTAATAATCTTTGAGAAATCTTGGATTTGTTTGGATGCAAAATAAGATTAAGAACAGGCATGGATTTTTTAAAATGTATAGCTCCTGTCAAAAACTGAGTAGAGATTACAGATGCTCAGGTCAGTGGATTTAAAACAGGGTAGCACAAACAAAAGGGTGTAGATAGCAGACAGGAACTTGTAGAAACTTGAAGGACACTTTAGCAGATAGAATATGCATTATTTGCACAGAAAGGGCACTCACACCACCTCTGTCAGAAATCTTGGGCACTGTTGATAAGATGTAGTAGGCGTAATTTTTCATTCAATCAAAAAGAGACTACCAGGTGTTAATTCTATTTAAGAGCACTTAAAATAGGCGTGTAGACTTACACCAACCAGCTGTGTCCAAAATTACTTTCTTCAACACAGAAATAGTTCACAACCATCATTCTAAACGATATCACAGTATCTGGGAAGAGCAACAGCAACCCGAGACATACGGATTGCTGACCTGAGCACACACAGAGTTTTTCTCTCTTGCAAATAAATCTCCACATTCATGGAAGGAAGAAAGAACACACCAGTTTTTATTCTGTGTTAGTAATACCTTATCAAATTCAACCACTGTCATCACCTTTTTCCCTCTGAGGTATTTGTTAAGTGAAGAACTGTAGTATCAGAAAACAAGTAGAATTAGTTTCCAGGAAAGTGAAGTACTAAGTAGGGCTTCTTGGAGTGCAACAGCAGAGCTGAATTCACTTTGAAACACCTAGGTTACTAAGGCAGAAAATGAGACGCCTTTTATCACTCTTTATGCCTTAACTATAATAAACCAGAACTGAACACTATACAGTCTTCTTCCACTGTTAAGAATAAGAAAATCAGGGAAAATGACAAAAAAACTCCTATTGTTGTGGGGAAAAAATCATAAAAGGGAAAAAAATAATGTAATTTGGTAAGGGACGTTGAACATTATGTGGAAATGGCAGACATTGCCAAATTGCCATGATTCTGAAAAATATGAACTACTGATCCAAATACTGGTGGAGAATTACTATTATTCTATTTCCCTTATGCCTAGCATTCAGAGGTGAATGGGGATGTGAAGTAACTGGCTGAATAATGAAAGGAGCAGGATGAAACATCAGTCTGTGCAAAACACCCTTTTCATACTGATGCTGGAAAACATGCAGGCATAATTCACACAAAACACTCAAACACGGGACACCAAGGTCACCAAGTAACAACTCTGAAAGCAACTCTGTCTTCCCAGCTGAAGTTTTTAAGCTGGGAAAAACATAATTTACAGATATTTATTTTGAATTCACTCTCAATAAGTGTCAGGGACTCTATGGCCTCTCTGAGGGCTGCTGCATTATTTACTTCTTACTGTGTTGTTAGGGAAGAGGCAACAGAGATAACACTACAATATCCTAAGACTAATCCTCAGCAAGATCATGTTTCTGGGGAATAATGCTTCTGCCAAAAAGGAATTTAATGAGGTGACAGATTGCACAGGATAATCACCAGCCTTCCTGGCCACGAATACAGAAATAATTCTCCAGGTGACCAAAGAATAGTTTCAACCAGGAACTCAAACAAGGTAGAGAATCTCAACTTCTACAGAACTTGCAAGGGCCTGAAATCTTACGATTTGCATTGCCACTGCTACTTCCAAAGCCATGATTTCCCTGCATTTAGATAGGGATCATCAGCCATTTACAGACATGATCGACACTCGGCTCCATCTCCAAGGTGGTTACATATATAAATAGTGAAGTATGTAGTAAAAAATGACTATTTTTTAAATTTGAAACTGGACCATGACTGACACTGCTTATAGTCACCCAGAAAACTCTGCATTTGAATAAAATAACAACATGGAACATATGAATTATGTCACAGATAAAATAGATTATAAAAAATAGATTATTGAAATAAATAGATTGCCAATTCAACAATAAGAGTACACATACTCTTAATTTCCACCATTATTGTAATGGTATTTAAACTAAATTACTGTGGTGGAAGCTTCCCAGAACACTTCCTATAACTTCTGCCTCAAAGGTAACTAAAATTCTTTTTCACTTATGGAAACCAAGTTGAACAATTTGAATCTTGCAGGAAAAATTCACAGGCATTAAGGCAAGAAAGGACAACAATGAGAAGGGCTTACGAACAACTTTTTTTTCCTGTGAACTTAGTCCATACAAAACAGAGCTTTCCTTTGACAGTTTTTTTTCTGTTAACTCAGTGTGTCCCTAAGATGCAGCAATCTCTGCATTGATTGATTGCCAGAAGATTTCTTCAGTCCACTCTAAACCCTGTTGGTCCTCATTTCAGTTTTGTGTTCCTTCTTCTAAAGCAGAAAGCTTTCAGCACCTTGTCTTACTTTAATTTTCCAAAATTCCCACACATTTAAAGCCAACCCACCATCACTGTCAGTACTTTTGCCATGAAGTGCCAACTTCCCCATTATCCATTGGTTTTCCATGTCACTCACGAGCTTTTAGAAGGGTTTTGCAGAAGTCCACAATCAAAAGTTCTGTTTTAATACAACTTTGTCATAAGGAGTGCTCATTCTACACCACTTCAGGGAAGCTGTCTACAATTTTAGTGACTTCACAACCTCGTTCAAACCACATATTGGATAGCTCTATGAAATTAATGTATATTGTTCTTATGAATTGCTTGCGCTAAGCAATTTCAGGCATAAATAGGAAGCATTAATTTGATACATAGTAAGTAAGGCATTTCAATCAGACAGAGAAACACACAAGGCATTGCATGAGCATTATTACTACTCTTAAGCTATGAGCTACTACAGCTTAGTGCTGAACTACAATATTCTGAAAAGGCAAATCACTTTCTCTGAGGCTGAGATTTGACCAACCACTGCAAGGCAAAGCTATTCAGCTCAGATACACTGTTTATACTGACCAAAGAGTTAATAAAATAATTTGTTGTCTTCCTTTTGTATGTGTTTTCTGTCATCTAATACAGCTTTGAGCAAGTGCACAGCAATTTCTGATGGTTGTTTTAGATGAAGGCACAGAAGATGCTGTCATATAGTGCAACAGTTCTATTGTCATTAATATTGCAAGGTCCATATTGCTAGAGTTTCGTACCTCCTTGATGTTTCTTGTAGACAGCTCCTCTAGGCACTGACTCCTCCTCATCCTCACAGCAGCCAACTGACTCCAGCCCCCACCAATCCACTCTTTTATAACGCTCTTCTGATTGGCTACAGGTGTGCCCTGTTAACATCAGGCCTGCTCCTAATCTTTAGTAATTGGTGCACCTGCAACTCTTTAGGGGATAAGATTACATTCTATACCACCTTCATTTACCCACACTGTGTCCCCCTACAAGAAGAGGCTGTTCAAAATGGTTAATGAAGTGCAAATTTTCCACTAGCAGTGGATGTACCCAGCGCAAGCCAGGAGTTTTAAAAAATGTTAAAAATTTAATAGTTCAAGCACATAAAATAAAAAGGTGGGGAAGAAACTCTTATTTGCTCAACTCTTTCAGTCTCTCTTTACATCCAGTGTTAGGAGTCAATATTTGCATCAGAGCATGAGGTTCACTTATGGTGATGAGGTTTTATTAGGAAAAAAAGGCTTTATGGATAGGTATTGATCCTAAAAAACATTTAGTTTGACAAAAGCCAGTCTAAACAATGTTTTCATCCGTGTCAAGAAGGTCTAACACAAAGCAGCATCACAGTTCCTAAAGAGTAACTGCAGTGGAAAATACAGAAGTGAAGGAGAGTCACTGAGTATGAATAAACAAAGCAGCGAAAGGTAGTGATATATGAAGAATATGTGTCAGGGAATTATTCCTAATTCTTTGGGATAATTATAGCTGCTGAGCAGAAGGGCTGAGCACCCCAGGCCCAGCTGATGTTCATGAGGGGCTCTGCTACTCCTTATCCCTAATAAAGCAGCTTGCTGTTCACAGGGCTTAAAGGAAACAAACAATCCTCAGTCTCTCTCTCCAAAAGTAGCAAATGCACATTTTAAAATTAATTAGGACAAGCTGAGTGTTTCCCAGCTTGAGAGATTTATATAAATATTTTAGGCCCTCTATCTGGCAGGTTTTGGGTGAATTGATGTAGCAGAAGAGCAAGGAAAGACCACGAAAGGGAGATTGTTCTAGCATTAACAGGACTGTGGGACCCACACTCCAAGTTACTCCTTTCCCAAAGGAAAAAAACACCTAAATTACATTTCATTTCTGCTATAGATCTCTATATTCTCCATTGGGTTTTCTCTCTTTACAGTGAATATGGAAACAGAATCAGACATGGCAGTGGTTTGCCTTCCCTAGCATAATTACAGGCATATTTATTCCTGTATGTAAATTACTTTACAGCTCTGCTGTGTGTTCTACAAGAGCAGAGACTAATGGAAAACAGAATAATATTGAGGAAAAATAAAATTACTGGGAACATGATAAATTACCCAAACGGTGTTGATGTGACAAAATTAAACAAGAGAGACATTGATTGACAGGTTTTAGTCACATATTTATTCTAGGACATGATTAACAGCCAAATGTACATTTTGACAAGGATACCAGTACAAGGATAACTTGTAAACTGCAACTAGATTTTATTTTATTTCTTGGATTACTTTTCAAACAGTTTAGAAATGGGTCCATATTCATACTTCCAATAATGATGATCACAGGGACTTGTCAGATTTGGTGATTTACTCCATAAATATGCAGATAGGACCCTAAAGTTCACTTGACTAAGATCTTATTTAGATAACATGCTAGGTAGATAACTGATTTAGATAACATGCTCTACAGCAAAAGTAACACAGCCATTTGCTTAATTTTCCAGGATCTGGCAGTGCCCTGAAATGCTGTACTGCTCAGAACAATGCAATATCATGCATCTGAATTTAGGAACTTGAAAATAACATTGGAATTACTCTTTTTTTTCCTTTACATTTTGCAAAAGGCAGCACAAAAACATGCAAGTTTCTTAAAAGCTTTGGAAATGCTGTGAATCAAGCACAGCATAGACTGCTTTTTAGTATAGCAAGTAACAATTAAAGGGTTTTCCTCTTTCTTCCTTTCATTGGGAATGGGAAATAATTTTTCCCATTTGAGAAGTTGTCAGGGGAAGGGTGACTGCTGTTCTGCTCAGTGAAGTGTTCTCAAGTTCAAATGGGCAAGTTGAGCTCATGAACTTATTCCTGGTTATTGACAGACTGAAGTATACAATTATGGTTCGTGTCAAGTATTTCCAAACTAGCTCCACTGTTGATTCAAGCTATTTGTATGGAGATCCAAAAATACCTCCTCTTCACCCCACTCACCATCTTTCTGTCTTTACTTAACAGCTGTTGCAAATGACAGAAGTTCCAGTTCAAAAATTGCCAGCAGGCTTGGGTATTTTAAAAGGAGAGGAGGCACAAGTATATTTATGCTTCTTTTCTTGGACATAATAACTGTTGCCTGTACAAAATTCTTCTGCATAGTTACTTCTATTAGTTGCCTTTTTACTAATTTATTATTAACTCTATGAATTATTTTCAAGTTTATGTTTTGCCAGGGAAAGTAGTCCTGGTTGTCCAGACAGTATTCCAAAATAAAGAAATCTTGTTTATTTATTCTCTCCTTGCATGGAAGTTGATCAAGCAGTTTTGGTAATCTTCCAGGATAATTTGTGAAAATTCATTATATTCTTCAAAGTTCTCTACATCCTTTATATATGGAGAGACCTGAGTTTCATTTCTTTTGTTGAAAACACCAGCACTCTTTGTAAGCATTTATGTTTCGAGGGTGATTATAATTTTTCTTTTGTTCTTGATTCCTTTTATCTGGTCTTACAATACTAACTGGTAATGTAAAAAATGCAAGCGAGATCATTACGAATCAGGAAAATATCACAGTGTTCTGGCATTTGAAAACAAAGAAGTCAGTCTTCTAAAGTTCTCTCATCTTCTTCATGATGTGAATGCTCTAATTGATGGAAATGTTTGATTATGGTAATGTTTAATTACTTAGAAAAACTTTACACACAGACAGAGCCAAGTATCCCAGTGAGATAGAAGACAGTGCATAATGGTATCAGAACAACATTAGAATAAATCTGTAGGTGTTTGAGAAATCCTGAAGAGAAAACAGATATAATTAAAAGAACTGTTAACTCTTCAGCATTAGGTAATGTTATCTTAAGCAGATTAAATACTTTAGTGTGAAAAAATGTTTCCATCTTTTTCAACCTTTTAAATTTCCTGTTTCTTCATCTTCTCTCATTGCCCATCTGCCTGTTCCTCCTAACCTTTCCATATGATTTTGCAGAACTGTAGGATCATGATATATATCTGCCATGTGTTTTGCCACCAAAAGAGGGAAGAGTCCAGATTGTGCTCTGAAAAAGGAGGAAAAATGTGAGACTTAGTCTACAGCTTCTCTCTAGCTCAACTTTTTAAAATCTCTTGATGCATGAGGGAATTTACAGGTGGTACCTTGTGTCTGTTTCCAAGACAGTATTAAATCCTTGCTTACTCAAAGGACAGGTCAGCAGGGAGAATAAACTGAAACCCTCCAGGGCATGCTGTGCCCAAGGAACAAAGGGAAAAGTGAACCTTTAGCCATGATCATGGAGAGTATAGGTGGTCAGCCTCACTGCATTGCTAGCACAATTTCCAGCACCTGAGTGCCATTTCTTAGATTTTTTTAAATTCCCTTCACATGTAGGAGTGGAAATGTGCAGGAGTGCTGTGTATGTTCCTTTTTCAACTGAAAAGGGGCCTGGACAGCTGTTCACTTTCCCTTTAGAAAGGGGAATTTCTCAACAAAGACAATGAGTTGTACCATCCCATATTATGGGATATTTCCAAATCCCATAACAGCAATCACCTCTCACCAGAAAGGAAACATACCATTATTTATTTCTACATTTATTGAACATAAATATTCCCCAGCAATATTGTTATTTCACCTGTTTGCCAAGAAGCACTGCAATTTTTAAAAGACAGAAACATTTTAGTCAAGCGCTCCATAATGTCCTTTGTATTTGGAGGTTCATTGTAGACCAGAGGAAATTAATGTGGGAATGTCTTTTAAAATACCAGAAGCCCTGGCAAAACAGTGAAATATACATAACTGTGGTACTTCTGAATCACTGGCAGACAACCTATCCAACACAATGTCTTTGATGACCACAAATTCTCAAGGATGCAAAATTCTTCATTAATATTTAAATGGCACAGCAACTGGCTCACAAATACTGACGTGTGGCTTTATTATTTTTGATCCCACATTATCCAAAGTTTTCATAGTGGGATGACATTATCAAGCTCTGAAGACCCTGCTGCAATTAGAAAAATGCAAAAGAAAGCAGGCTTAGGCAATTTCTACTTGCTCTTTCTTTATTAAACTTTTCCAGCTTAAGAAGATAAAAATACAGTGGTTTGCTCATGCACAATTCTTCTTGTCTGCAAAGCAAAATTTTCCCTAAAGCCAAAAGCTTCAGGATAATACTGTCAGCCAATATTTGCCCCAGAGGGAAACACAAACAAGATAATTTATAAGTGTGCTGGGTTTTTAAAAACTCAGCAGGAGAATTAAGCCTGCTCGAACTGCCCCATTTTGATAGTGGAGGAAAAATACCAGGAGAGATTATGAGTTGAAGTCACAATTCATTGAAAAAATTGCAATTAACACAATGATATTAATAAACAATTGTAGAAAAGAAAGAATGGTTTGCTCATAAAGAGATTTTTCACCACCAAAAGATGTCACCTGGCCTCAGGGACAAAAGCAAAGTGGCAGCTCTTCCCAGACAATAAATAACACCCATTTTTAGGAACTCTTTCCTATTTCTCAAATGCACATCTTCATCTAGAGCAATGTTCCAGGTTCCAGAAAATGCAGAATTTAGGAGTGCCTTGGATAAGAAAGCAGGGGGAAGTTGTCTGTTCTCTGATATATTGGCATCTATAGGAATGGTATGAATATAGATGTGATACTTTTTAAGCCTCTAAATTTGGTATTTGCCTTGTCTCAAATTTCCACCAAAATGAAAGAATAGATAGAGCTGGGCATGTGATTATATTGATATAAATTCAGAGTCTTCTGTATATTGTTCTTGCATGTAAATGTCAGATAAACTGCAGACCAAGTTGTGAAATATATAATTTTAAATACAAACTTTCCCTTTTCTACCAGCAGGTGCCCTACTTAATATCTTTTTTTAATATCCCTTGTGACTGAATGGATTGCATTGCTGGATTCCTTGTAAGCTCATCCTTTTCCCTGCCAGACTGACAGGTGAAAATCAGCTGTGGAATTCCTTCTCAGGCAGTGGGCAGGCAGTGATGGCCATGCAGGTGCACCCCACAAGCCTTCTAGGCAGAAGGTGAGCTCCTAGGTGTGTGTCTGTGCCCCTTTGGTCTAAAAGTCACATTGTCAAATACATTTAAGCTACAGAGCACAAATGTTGTGCTCCCTCAGCGTGCCCATGGTCTCCCTGTGATGGTTTGACAGGTGCCCAAATGCCAGAGAAATCAGCACAGGAAAAACCGAGAAACAAAATGTCACAACACACACAGAAAAGTGAAGCTGAAGGGTGAATGACACTACTCAGTCCCCACCAGGGGCTCCTATTTTTAAAGCTTTGTGCTTGAACTGAAGGGCACAGAACAGTTTTTAAAATAATTAAATTATTAAACCCCGCTTTTCTTTAATGTCAGCCAGTATAGAGTAATATAGCTAAAGTAATTTCAAAGTAAAAAAGAAAGAAGAATGAGAGCAGAGGTTGGTAGATAGGGAATAAGTGTGTTCAAAGCAAAGCCTTCTTATCCAAATGAAGAGAAATGAGGAAGCAACAGCAAAGAGAGAAGTGCTGTGCTGTAGCCAGATCTGCTTTGACTCAGCTTATTTTCTCCATCACTGCAGAGGGAGAGCTGCACCATCAATCACAGTCAGAATGGCTTTTTCCTGTTAAATACACCACTTGTCAGGCAGGTAACTAAATGCAGAATATTCTTCAGCAATGCATCTTAGGACAAGAATCCACACGTTAGGCATGACTTTCACAATAAAACAATTAATTACTCAGGTTGTCATGGCTTCAGATAAAGCTTTGGGGGCAATTTCCCAGCAGCCATTCCTCTGAGCCTAAATGAGCTGAAACTTCATGGAAAAGTGTGAACTTTATGGCAAGGGGGACTGATTGAAACAATACATCTCCAACACCAAACTTCTCCCATTACAATAAATTATTTACAAGTTAATAATGTGCAGAACAGTCTCTGAGCCAGTATTTGCTGAGTAACTGCCATCAAAACTTCCTTCACATCCTGAGATGATGAGCAGTGTATCATTTGTTGCAGGCAGCAGGCATCAGCTGCTGTGAAATTCCTTTTCTGAGTGATTAATTTTGGAAGAGCAGCTTGGAACAGGACTTTTGAAAGTTGAAGGGGTGAGCTCAGAGAGGTGGGATTGTTCTGGGAGATCCCTCTGCAGGAAGTAGGAGGGGGAAAAAAAGGTGTAATAATGCAAATTTTCTTTAGAGTTTTGCAAATCCCTGCTAGAGGCATTTTGTTTTCAAGGGTTGCTCTTTCACTTGTACTCTATTTGTTGAATTCTGTGTCTTCAAGCCAGGATTTTCCTATGCAACAAATCTCAGGCTGATTCTTGAATAATGAGAGGATTTCTTGTTTCTTCCAGCAAAGACACAGAACTAATACAAAAGTTACAAACACCTTTCTTATATTTGGTGTTTTGTTTCAGGAATAATTCCACGAAGGTAAATTGTCCTTCTTTGATGACATTTGCAAGGCTGTACATAGTGTAGAAAATGCTGATACAGAATTTGGAACTTCCTCACAGGGACCTGAAACATTCCTCTGCAAACTGTTACTTCCAGGAGCAAATTCAAACAAACAGGATTTTCAAAAATAGTTTTTAATATTATCAGTGAGATCATGATTTAATAATTATTTTCCTCAGCACAGAGTGCTTCCAAGTGCATTATATAAAGGACAAGCTCTGTTCTGTATAATTAAATTATTATTTTGCCCTCATAATAATAGTGAAAAGGACATCTAATATCTATTTAAAAGAATCCTCAGGTATTTCTTGTGTCCTGAATATGCAAAAATTTTACTCCATTCCAGATATTCATTAGGTTCACTAAAAAGCCACTTTCATTTGGAAGATATTAAAAGCATCAAGATCATCATTGCTATAATATTTTTCTCTTAGTCTTTCAAGACACTCATAAAATGTCTTACAGGGGTTTCCATTTCCACATCCAAATGTGAACTGCCACAAATAGATTTAATTTTGTAAAGACTGACCTTCCAGCCAGCTCACTTCCTGCTTAGTGAGTGGAGGCAAGAGTTTAATCACTTCATTGTTGTATTTTAATGAAGTATACCACTTTAAAAGTAATTTTAAAATTATATATAAAATATATATATATTTAAAAATTATATATATAATATATATAATTTTAAATATTATATTTTTTTAATAAATATTAACAGCTCTGCCTTCATTTCCAGTATTTACACTTCTGGCCTTCATATTGCATTTCCAAACATCTTAAACTGGGCATGACACAAAATTTATGTCTGAAGGGACCACAGTCAATCTCATGCAATGAATGACATTCAATTTCATGCAATGAATCCAATACATATCCACCTGTCTTCGTTAAAGAATTGTTAGGTTTTAAGGTTCGGGGTTTTATCAGCAACTTGTTCCTTCCTTCTGATCCTACTACAAGATACCCATGCTCTGAGAGGGGCTTGAGAAAGGGAACACCCCAAACTTCTGAATGTCTTGAGTTGCCAGTGTATTTGTCAATTCTCAAAGTGAAAAACACTGAAGAATGAACGTGGAAATGCACACCACAAGAATTCCTTCCCTCCCAACATTTTGGGTTCAAAATATAATTTTACTTGTTTGTTTATTTGCATGTGGCATCGATGTAGTGGACTGAACATTGTAGGAAAAGGGAAAATATCCATTTTTGCAGTCACAAATAATTTTGAAGCTGATGAAATGCATATCTGGCTTGTCTTCCCACTCCATCTCTTTAAATGGAGAAAGGACACAAGAAAAAGAGAAAAAATAAAATTTAAATTCCCCCCTTTCTTATGAAATCCACATTATATAATAGATCTGATTTATAACCAATCTGTTTAAAATCAGTGTCAAAGACAGCATGGGCATTAAAAAAAGGCCTCAAATGTCACCTTACTTACCAAACTAAACTAACTTTTGCAAAAAAAGTTTTATTACCTGATTTATATTAGAACCTGGACTTCAACATCCTCATGTGAGCCCAGATTCTGACGTACTTCACAAACTGTAACATTTTTATTACACGCAATGTAATATTGGTGAAAGTGAGATCTGAAGCTTGTGTAGTGCTGGAGATGGCAAACACCCAACCAAAACAGCCAATCCAGGTTTTCATTGAAGGAAAAGGGTGAAATTCTGCACGAAAGGAAATGGCAGCCAATTATTGGTATCTATGCTGTTTCTTTTCTCCTTATGTAATCTGCCTGGTTCTTTAATGATTAAAAAAATGCCCTAATGGCAATAAAACAATGGAAGTAATTTTCAAAGGTATTTTGGTTACCTTTTTTTCCTTTTACATTCTTTTGACCATTTGAGGTGTTTATTCTCAGCTTTCTCTCTTTTTTTTTAAATCTGAAATATTTTATTATAAAAAACATAATGAAAATAATGATTAAAGTTTTTCAAATCCATGTTCATATTACCCTGTTTGATGAAAGATTCTATAACAAAATCACAGAGTGAGAGGAGATTAAAAAGGATTATTCAAGAGTCCAAACGTGGATTTGAAAGTTCCAGAATGTTCACATTGTAGAAATTATCAACTTCATAATTTAATTTAGGAAATCTAATATACTTCTTTCCATTTCTGTATTTTCTAAAAGATATATCAAAGATGAAACAAAATGAAAAAGGAAAAACATCTCATTTAGAGGGTGAGAGAAGAAAAAGAAAAAACCAAGGGAGTTTGTGCAGGAATAATTATTGAGAATGCCAAGTAGTCTTTTCCAATCTAGTGCAGTGTTTTCATTTAGAGAGGCACAAGGTCAGCTTTATTTATATCTGGCTTGCAAAAATGGGTAGAGAATTGCCCACAGAAGCACAGGTTGGTGACATGAATATGTGCAGGAATTGACTTGTGACTGTAAGAAATAGTTGCAATCTTTCTTCAAGGTGTCTCACCCTGATCCTTATTCCCCGTGACACCAATTTTAAAACATTTCCACAGGCAGCTTTGTCTTTCCATTTTTAAATTCTTCAAAAGATTTTTTTTGGCCTCACATTGATACTCATCTTTTCTGATTACTCTGCTTTAGATTGCAATCAAGGAAAAAAATGAACATTTCCTTGCCAAAAAAGACCCTGTGTAAGGCACACATGCAAAGGACAATAGCACTTAAGAGAAATGAATGAGAATCAGACATCATTTGCTCAAGGAGGCTTTTAAAATCTCCACTTAGGACTGTCACCTTGACAAACTGTGTTCCAAGTTCACAGATTTTTATGTAGTCAGGTCTCCTCTAATGAGACTTTCACAGCCATTTTGGAGAACTAGAGTAAATTACTCACTTTTTCCCTTGTGAAACACAGCTGGAAAATGGTAATGACTCTTTTGATATGGATTCCATTAACTAAATTCTTATTTTGGTTTCAGAAAATTGTTATTCCAATTGCTAATTATCACTTTTGCAGCTTTTTTGTGGATGTTCTCATTGCACATATTTTACTTTGATTGTCCTATTGTAAGTGCCAAGGTTAATATTTCAGGTTTACATTAACAGCAAGTGCTTCATGTTTAAATTACAGACACACCTTATGTACAATTTAGAACCTATTTTAGCCTTTAGAATAAATAGAATAAATGTTGGAATAATACATACCCTCTGGGCAGCACTTAGCTACTTCTTATTGACTGCTTCATGATGAAGCAGGTTTTTGACAGCTTGGTTGGTGACCAATTAGGAAATTTCTTTAACTGGATTTTAATGGTAACCAAAACTATTACTTTTTGTTTCTTTTTCTGCTTCAGAGTATTTCTTTCTCATGCATTTAATATGTTTCAGCAAAGTCAGAAAATTGAATGTTTGAAGAAGTCCAAGGCTTTTAGAAAGATGAGTGAAAGAATGGGATTTTTGTTTATTTTTTTAAATTCATAGTTTATAAAATGTGTATTTATGTGTATTTAATAAAATTTATATATTAGAAGAAGTTTCATGATCTTCACAGACATTGAAGGACACACTTGGCACTGCCTGAGATGAAGATTAAGGTGGTGTAAGTCTTATTATACAGAATTTACATAAGTTAAATAGCAGATTCCTGGGAGCTGAAGGAATCAACAACAATGTTGGATAAAAAACCTCTGCTTCTGGTGTGGGAATAAAAGGAGATCTGTGGCACACTGGTGGCTTTTCCCCCTGGATTCAGTTCAAAAGCTGGCAATATCACATTAAAAACCTCTGGTACCACACCTGGGAATCAGCAACACTTGTGCACACAGGAGATGGAGGTGTGTTATAATATCAATTTATTTTGGATGATGATTGTTGTCATTATAATAATTATCATAATTAATTTTTTTTAAAGAGAGAATTGCTGACTGGTGAAAATAGCCATTTTGAATTTTCCCTTGCCTGTGCTGTTTCTGGACAGGGAAGCAGGCAAGCCACAACACCACCCTGCCTTTTACAGAAGGGAAAAATCAACAGTTCCCCAACAAAGAATGGAGCAGGGAAAAGACCATTAAGTCTGTGCTAATTTTTGTCAGAAGGATGAATTAACTACAGGCCTGTAACACTGGACTTTATCATCTTGGAGGTGTTTTTGAGCCTTAATAATTCCAAGATTTCTTTGCCTTCTCCTCACTTCTCAATTTTGTTAAACACACTGCTCTTCCTTGCCTAAGCACCTTCACTGCAGCTTTCAGCTCATCACTGGCACAAACTCCTTCACTTCCTTGTCTCCTGCTTCACATGTCCAACAAATCTTGGGAAAAATTGCTTTCAGACCCTTTTTATAAGTATTAATAATCTTTTTATAAGTATTTAGTATATCATGAGGCCAGGCATGGCATCACAGGAGTTACAGGAAGGCAACACTACTAAACTTAAATCAAGGTATTCAATGGCCACTTCAGCACGTTGCTTTCTTTCAACTTATCCCATGCAGCTTTTCAGCAGACTTTTTTTACACCCATACGCTGCTGCTTCCATGCCTTTTTTCCCCAAATGTCATGTCCTCTGCCAAAATTTTGGTGGTTTTATTAAATTACTTTGACTTAGCAACCAACCTGAAATATGAAAGTCAGAAAATAAAACTTTATGTGCTTTGATAGCTCATTGAAAATTAACATAATTTACAACTAAATGCAACTGAAAAAGCAAGTAGCATTCAGAAAAAAAAACATTTTTAGGGACCCATGCAAGGAATGAACAAGGCTGAAGGAGAGCTTTTCTTTGTGCCACAGTGGTATAATTCAAGATTTATACAAAATTCAGTGAAAAGCATGATTAAGAATCTTTATGATAGATTGTGAGTATGTGTGTAATCAAGACAAAACACAAACCAAGTATGTTTATAATAACAGTGAGCTAATTGATATTTCTTCCAAAATAATTGTGCATAATTGTTATTTCTTACAAAATAAATAAGTGTCCTGCCTCTTTTTTAATAAGAAAAAGAATGGTGGAAAAGGGAGAAACCATAGAGTGACTGCTTCCCAAGAAAACATCTGACAAATAAACCTGCTAAAATAATGGGACACAACATGGGACATAACTAATATTTGACCAAAAAACTGTGGTGAAGGCGATTATGAGCAAACCCCTGCATTGAGATATCCCTTTGACTATTCTGAGAGTACAAATTGTTACTTACTTTGTATTTCTGACTGTGTCACTAGTGGAAGAAATAGACTTTCTCAAGCTTTACTAACTGTTCAGGTAGTCTTAGTTTCTTATATCTCCTCTCAGTCAAAAAGCTCAGTGCCCTTCTCTGTTTCCCCCCAGAAGAGTAACTGGAAAAATGAACTGGAATTAAGGGCATCCAAAGCAAATCCCAAAGCAGCACTCTGGGGAATTTCCAGCATACCCCTCCTCTCTCCAGAGCATCCAAAGGAATTCTGATCTCAGATGCTGCACATAGCCAGCAATTCTGGGCTGGTTTGGAAAGTTTATGCCTAATCTTGCCTGGCATTAATATTTTTTACATCTCCTGACTTGCTAGAAAAAAACACCGAACATTTGTTACCTGGAGTCAATGAGGATATTACTTGGTCACACAAGGGCAAATCCTCTCATTTCAATTCTGGCAAGGAAATGGATTAAGGTCTTTATCTTCACAGAGTGAAACACAAATATTTAATTCTGGTTTTCATGTTATCATCTCACATGCTTGGCTTTTTGAGATCAGTCACCAGGATAAAAATAAAAAGGATGTACCCACGAATGAGAATAAATATTCAGATTGCTTCATGAATATGGACAGCAATGACAAAAAGGAGACATCAAAAGCCTCACAAGATTTTCTGTCTTTAATAATTCAAATTTTCAGCAAAGTCAGTTAGTGGTTGGAAAATAGCAGGTTCAAATGCTGTAGACTGAGCAAAGGGAAAATGTCTTCTATTATTTTGTTTGCAAACACAGATTTTACAGTACCAATCAGGTTTACAAGTTTACAGGGTTTCCATGATAAGAGGAGCCCCAAATTCCCACAGTGATAGATTTTTCTAAATATTCTTCAACATTTCAATGAACCTTTATGTGCTGCAAAACTCTCCAGTATATGATCTTAGTTTATTGATTTTCCTTTGAGTCAGAAAGTTGACTTTGCAAGAAGCATGGAAGCCTGAAGTAACTGATGATGCTTAAGGCAGAGGAAAAATGTCACATTAAAATAACACAGATATAAATGTCCAACTGGTGCTGTGCAGAGCAGTGACAAGGTTTGACAAATGCAGCTGCTGGGCATCCTCAGTTTGAGAACACTGTTTAATCTGGAAATGTTAATTCCTGTGTTTGGGTATTAATGGCCACTCTCTCTCACATGGTAAAAGGAAGTCCAGGGTTACAACATCCATAAAAAAGGCATAAAATAATCTCAAAACCTCTTCAGTTAATACTGAGGGCTTCAGATTGAAGATGATAATTATGTTCTGAAAAGTACTTCTTCAATATGGGACATAAAAAAAGGAAGAGAAGAAAATAGATTATGAAAGCATGAGTAGAACTTTCCTATGAATTACAGAGAGATTTTAATTACAGGAAAAATTCCATTGATACAAGCAAGAATTGGCCAAAATACCCATAAATAGAATTCTGTCTGTCTTCCTAACCTGAGAGACAGCATAACATTTCAAGAAACCATCAAGATCTTTGCCTAGAAAAGTTGTGGCTGCCTCATCCCTGGAAGTGTTCCATTTAAATTCTATTTAAATAGATAAATTATATTGATTGCAATGATAGCCAGTATGAAATATAGCATGGAATTTCCCAGGTAAACATTTTCCCTCGACTATATCAGATGAAAGATACTGTAAACAAAGTGATGAATGAACACAGCAACTTGACTCTAATATTAATTGCAGGTGCAGGCAAACCCCAGATGAAGTGCTGCTATCATATTAATTAGATAGATAATCATGATCTCTTTCTTTAACAAGACTTCCAGGTATGGAAATATAACCCTGGATTCAGGAATAACTGTGAAAAAACAATTTCCATCTTTTATGACTATTTCTCAATTCTGTACCTACTGTGGCCACATTTTGTAATTTTGCCATCATTTGCAGTGAATTTTGTAATTTGTTACAGCTATTCCTCAGATTAGTCCATCGCCCAAGATGATATTTTTTAGTGCACACAAAATCATGGTAGCTAAGCAAAAAAAAAAAAAAAAAAAAAAAAGAGGAAATTGAGGACTTGATGTTGTCTCAAAATGACCACATTTTATGCTTAACAGGTGTTTGAAATGGACCCTGCTCATTAAATCCAGCCAGATTTCTGCTGGGTGACCGAAGTGTGTTCATTCAGCTGATGGGATGGTGTTAAAAATGTTACAGCTTGATGATTTTGGAAGCTAAATGTTTATTCCACAGCCTGGCTGTGCCTCTGCAGTGTCTGGTTCCCTCCCAGCCTCCCTGGGGGATGAGGTTTCCATGGAGGGGCTGACGTGGTGCCCCAAGCCCTGCATCCCACCTTGGGAGAGCTGCCCCCAGAAAAGATTAAATTAAAAGTTAAAGAGCTGTTCTAACCATGGGGATCATCAACCCCCAGTGATACACACAGTGAGCTTACGTTAGCTCAGCCAGTGCAACTTAAAATAACAAATTGTGTAAATACAACAGGGTTAGTCCTGCTTAAGAGGGAGAAAAAGGAATTAAGTCTCCTTCAGCCCTAAATATCTGTATTGATAGCATGTAAATCTAGACTTCTTACATTCATCTGAAAAATTGATCTGGATCACATACTTAGATGGAATGATATATTTTATGTCTATGAAAGATTAGATTTCTTTTTTTTCATGCCATAAAATAATATTTTTTTCTTAAAGCTAACCTGCAGGCTGTTTTCAAGAGTTTATAAGATCTCTCTCTCTAGGTACATATTACAAATACTTATAGTTCAGATTATTTGGGAGAAATTTGTATGAAAATTAGGCCCAAAGACTGAAAATACTAGCTAAGGATAACCATGCTGCTTGTAGTCCATATGCCAAAAATACCATCAGTTTATGCATTACACTTTCCCCCTGGACTGCAAATAATCTCATGATTTTGAGATTTGCTGGTCATGAAACTGCCTTAAAGGAATTTTCCATTTTCTTCAATTTTAGCTGCTTCTGACATCCACTAAAATTGATATTAATTCTGATATTGATGGAAACATTGCCTGTAATTTATTTGATAGAAAAAGAATGAAAAAATAATTTTAATCTTTGTTTTATATGTGTACATTTGAAGACCTGTAATATTTATTTATGGCTTGTCAAGAAGCAGTACTTAGCAATGTGGGTATGGATTACTAGAAAATGACACTATATAATTTAACATGAGTTTTTAGATAATATTTGTTGACATATCCCTTTCTACTTTGGCCACTCTTAAATAGTAAATTTTAGAGAGTTGAGAAATTCTTGAGGTGTGTATTATATATGTGATTTTTTTGTAAACACCATCAAAATGTCTCAGAAATCGTTGAAGGCTTCACTTTCTACAACAATTCTCTATTACATGCCAAGCTGAGACACATTTTAATTTTTATTTTATCCTTGAGCTATTCTTTTATCTCAATCACATATTTAACCACTACCTATTTGAGACTGGTTCACGGGCTTTGTGTTGTAAAAATATTGACTTTGCAATTCAGAGAGACTATTTCTCCATCTAGTGCTGCAAAACCAGATTATTTTATACAAAATAACTAGAGTACACCATAAATAAGAGGCTTAAAAAAACCCAAAACACCAAAACCAACCAATGCAAAAAAAGGCAAACAAAGATAAGACAATACAAAACAAACAAATCCAAAACTTAAGTTTATCCCTCTCTTATCCAAAGTTCCCTGATGTAATGTGAACTCCAAATTCACTGTCAGTGCCACACTAACTTGGCACTAGGGCTCAGTGCAATTCACCCACACCTCTTAACCTGCACCAGGCTAAACTGAAGGAAATTCAATGTAAAAATTCTTTATCATGGAGCAGTGTGATACTTTAGTGTTATATCTCTTCAAGCAAGAGCACAAAATAGGATCTTGTTTGAAGCAGCTGAGCCTTGGGATCCTCAACAAAACTAATTAGTGCTATTCCTATTCTCAGAGACTATCTACAGAATTGCATAGGTGGAGACAGAATGTTAGTTAATGACAAATTACAATTCATATTATTAAATCAATTTAAAAAGAAAGCAGACTACAAGAAATTATTATGCAGTCTTAAAACTCAAACAGGCAGGAAATCATCAACAAAATAATTTTGGCAAAAAAAGATAAATTCCTGTATTTTTCAAAAATAACATGGAAAAACGCAGGAATACTAAAACATTTCAACAGTCCACATACTCTTTTCTGTAAATAGTATGTGAGAAAAGAGTTTCCAACTCCTTTTTGAGCCAGCACTGCTGATGGCACATTTATCTTTTAGATACTGATTCCTGGCTTTGGGGTGGTGTAAAACAGGCACTTCAGTTCAAACATACACAAGAACTGCATCTCTGTTAAAAATAAGAATGGGTGTGTTTGGTAACTAATATTAATTAGAGTTAGCACTCACCACATGCATTTCTGCAAGGTAAGAACCAAAAGCCATCAAAATAAATTATTTTTATACCTGCTGAATACAATCAGTTGGCAAGAAGTATCCAGATGGATTGTTTGCCATAAGTAAAGGAAAAGGAGATGAATTCTGTAAGAACACTGGCCATTTTGCAGCTTTTATTCTTCCAACACTTTACAGGATAAATTGTGGGAAAATAAGGTTTATTTACTGGCATTATTGAGAGCATTCAGCTGAAAAGCTACAACACAGAACCAGAAAATATGTCATTTCTGAAATTGAAAACATATCACATTTCAGACAATAACCTAATAAACAGGAAAATAATTACTTGAACTGTGGGCTGCAATGGACAGTGATTTACATAAAAGGGCAGATAAAAATCTCAAGCCATCAGATGCACGGTTGACCACTCAAAAGCAATAAATTTGAGGTCTGTGTTTCATGCTAATTGACATATTTTTATTGCACAGCTTGTCAGAAAAGTCACAGAGACATGGAGGCATCCACAAATGAAAAACCTAATTTTTGAAGGGTGCTCAACAGCATTTAGAAATTATTTCAGTACAATGACAACCTCAGTAGCTGAAGACCCGGGGACAGATGGCTTTGGGACCTTGGAGCACATTTCATAGTATTATCTTTGAGTAATTGAGTTAAGCAGCTACTATTCCTTGCAACAGAGCTTTTCTGGAGGAATCCAAGCACAATGAAGTGGCATTTCTCTGCTGCCCTGCTGGCACCCTGGCTCAGTTCAGAAGTGTGGAGCAGGGAAGAGCAAGACATTTTCTTTCCTCTCTCTGTTTTCCTGCTGCCCATATGGAGGGTGTGAAGGGAAGGTGCACAAAGACAGAGAGGCTGTGTAAATGCTTACTGAAATGCAGGAGACTCTGTGCATTGTAAACTGTGTAAACTACAGGTGAATGAGGTCAGAGACATCCCTTTAGTATTCCAAGAGGCAAGGAAACAGAACAAAGAGACAACTTGAAGGGCTTCTAAGAAAGACATGGAAATCACCCTTTCCAAATTGGAAATAGTGAATTTCCAGGCAAGAACAGATGTTTGCTAACAGGTGAGGGCCCTTTCAAAAATATGAAAGGTCTAGACATGAAAATGTTTGAAATCATAAGCCAAAACCTTGTCTCCAGTGTATCAGACAGGGCTCAACCATGTTCCATCTGCTGACATATAACAGAACTTTCCTCCTGCTGGCCTTAAATTACTCATTTATCCAGCTCTAGGAAAGCAGAAAGAATTCAATCTGCACTCAGTTCATAAAGCTCCAGCATCACAGAGACAGAATTTCTTTCTTCTCCCTCATTTTCCCACCTTCTGGCATCATTCCTGGCTGGTATTGCCACTGGAATGGTACTTTTGGTGGTACAGGTAACTTTTTGAGAAAGGCATCAATGAAATAAAAAAAAAAAACCCAAAACATGTATCCCTTTTCCAGCTGCTGTTTTACTGGACTGCTTTCAACCTGAACAGGTTTAGGGGTGGCTCTGAGTGGAAAGTAATTTCCATAGATTATTTTTCAAAGAAAGTGATTTTAGACAGCAGGAGGAAATGATGAATCTTGCATGCAATTTACCCTCCTATGTCAGAAATAATGAAAACTAGAACAAGCTGTTCCACAGAAGGATTAGACACTTATCCAAGATTGGAAAACTGTCAGTGTCTGTAAACATTTTCAAAAGTTTACACTACACCTGGGAATCTGACTCTTTTGAGTCATTTTGGCAGACATGCTCCTTTTCTTAGAATTTATTGAAAAGGTCTAGGAGCTTCTATTTCCATAATTTGTGGGGGTTTTGCAAGAAAATTATTAAAAGGTTAAAATGAATATCAGCAAATAAAATGTGGGAACAAATGAGAAGAGTTTGCTTCACTGAGAGTGTTAATTATATCTTTGCAATATTTACAACAGATCAAGAAAGCCAAAGTGCTGGGTGTAGGTGGCAAGGTTTTGGCAGCAGTGGAGATGTGTGGGGGGAGAGATTTGGGCAGAAATGCCAGGGACAGCCTTGGCAAGGACACAGACAGTGGCAGCCACTCCCAGCTGCTTCCTCCTGGCTCTGCGAGCAAAACTGTGCCCAGGAATGGAGAGAAAAGAGAAAAAAAAATTAAAAAGATAACACCAAGATGAGAAAAGAATGCAGGTGTCAGAGCTAGGGTTTTAATTAATTTGGTTAGTTTTTCCCAAATCGGGTCTTTATTTTGACCCACAATATTTTTTTGGCTTTCTCTGCCTGCCTGTCCTGCTGAGGAGAGTTCGTGGGAGAGCAGCTGGGTGGGAACCAGCAGCATGTCAAGGTCAATTCTCCACAGTAAAAAAATGTTCTTTTCCTTGGGAGCCTTTTCTTTAATGGTCCTTCTCTATGTGCCACCATTGCCTTTGATTCCTTGGGTTTTTTTACCCACATTGCAAGTGCAGTATGCACCAGAGTGAGCCATAATCTTTCTAGCCGATGTAATGAAGGCAGGGAAGAAATGTCAGATTCAGTTCTCTGTGTGTGTTGCCAGCCAGATTATAAGCATTGTGGTCCTTAAAAAAAACAACTAAAAATCTCTTTGTATTATGACAAAATTTTTATGCTGTTGTTACTAATGCCAGTTAATATTTGCAATTTGCTGTGTAGCAGCAGCCAGAGAGAGCAGAGCTCTTGCACAGAGCCCTGTCATGCCCCTCGGGCGAGTTTCACAAGTGACAATGTGCTGTGTCTTTTGAAAAGAACAGCAGTTTTGCCAAGAAAACAAAACAAGAATGAGTCTGGCCAGCATTCAAAACATTCAAATCTCAGAGACATTTTTTTTTTTTTGCAGACAGGTTGTGGCAAAAACAAACCCTCAAGACAACTTTGCACTTTCTGAAGCAGTTGCTGCAAATTTTCCATACTAGCAGATGTAGTGAGTCAAAACCAATGTAAAGATCTCCATATGAAAGGTCAGCAAGCCTGCAATTACCACACAGCTCTGTGTAGGTTGGATTTATGTTCTACATTTCTTCTGATAAAGATTTTAGTAGCTAAGTCTTTATACACAGCTGCTTCTTAAAAAGGCACTACTCACTGGAAAAATAATAATTATTTTGCTATTCATGGCTTCAAAATACAGCCATTTTTTAACTGCTTGGATTTCTAGATCAGTCCTACATAAAGCAGACAGACTTTTGGGTTTGGTGCATATGGTGTTTGCAAAGCAATGGGTAAAACCCTTCCTGTCTTTGGGTTGAATAGAAAATATATATAAAATATCCCTTTGAATATAAAGTACATCTGTCTGTGACTTAAAAAAAAATTAATGTAACAATTTAGCAGATGTACTCAAGATAATTTTTATATTGTTAAAATGTTTAATGGTTGTAGCCCCAGTAATGAGGAGAGTCAATGTCCTCATAAGCTTTAGTTGGTTGTTTTGTGTAGGCAGACTTGAACCACAAAAATGTGCTAACATTGTGGGTCATGAAAAGAAGCTGAGTTTGTAGAGATGCTGCCTTAATGATTCAAATCTCTGTTGGAAATGCATTTTGAGACTCCTACCTCTAGACAGTGGCCAGGCTTTTAAAAATCCCATGCTAAAAGTATAGCAACCAATTAAAAAATAGTTGTGGGATTGGTTTCCTGGTTCAAGTACCATGAAAATATGTAGGAGGAAAAAAGAGTAATCCTTAATTTAGGTTTATTGTGGGCAAAACATTGACAGGCACATGTTCAAAGGTCATTCACAGCCCTCAACAAGAGGTGGTCATTAGGCATGCTGATGTCAGCTGGTATCCCAGCATGGGGAGAAATTACTCCGTGATTTCTTAATAAATTGTGCCCTGAAGTACTGATTGTTTTTTACTGGAATCCTGTTGTTTCAGCTCAGAAGAAACAGTCAAATGAGTGGCATGAGCTAAATGTCAGTTCTGACAACTGTATTCCACCTGTCAGATTTCTGGTGCAGTCTGAAATCAATTTATTTGGTTCCTGTCTCCAAGTGCTAATCAGCTTGCATTTCTGAAGCAACTGCTGCTGAAAGTAAGTAGAAACAATCTTATACAGCTGATATGTTGGGTTTGCTTGTCATGGAATTTCTGATAAACTGTTTTGCATAAAAATACAGATAGCTTGTGAAATTACCCAAATCTTCACCCAGAACTGAATCCTAGATAGAATCCAACTGTGCTTCTAGTTGGAATCACTGTTGGGTTCTAGGAGATTTCAATCATCCCCAAGACTGGCATTTGGTTATAAACATTAGAGGTTGGACTTGACGATCTTGGAGGTCTTTTCCAACCTTGATTCCCACCAGTGATTCTCTGATTCTGTGATCTGTAATAAGTTAGACCCCTTGTCTTCTTTTCTCTCCAGTATTTCAGAAACATTAGTCGTGCTCTGATCTTGGGACTTGCTGCAAGTCAAACTTGAAGGACTTGGCCCCATAGTTTGAAAAATTACTTAGTGTTACATAGATCTGCAAGGTTCTCAGTCAAAATTGATGTCTGCTTTCTTTTACTGTGATGGGTCTGTCTGAGGTGTAAATACCTTTAATCCTAGCAGCGCCCTTTTTGGGTTTGTGACCAAAGCAGTGCTGGTAACACACCCGTTTGGGCATTGCTGAGCAGAACTTTGAAAACATCAAGGAGGTCTCTTTTTTCCACTCTGTCCCTGCAGCAGGTAGGCTGGGGATGGGCAAGAAAGTGGGAGGGAAGAAACTGTGGGAGACAAACAGAGAGGGAGATTTAGGGCAGGCAACCATTGCTCAGTGACTTCTAGAACGTGCAAGTGATTGCATCATTGTCATCACTCGTGTGTGGGTTCTCCCCTCCACCCCTTCTCCTCTTTTATTTGCTTATTAAACTATCTTTATCTCAGCTCATGGGTTTTCTCACCTCTGCTGTTCCAAATCTCTCCTCCATCCCACTGGGAATGGTGCTGCTGACCACGGAGAGCCCACTCCATGTGAGTACGTGCAACATGTGATGCACGTGGTTGGTGCCTTCTGACTCATCTGTTGTTTGAATGCTCTCAGTGTTTCAAGAGGAACACCAATGAACACTGAAAAATGTAAAAGGATGTGAAAATCCCTTGAGATTTAAAGATTCTCAGGGTTTCTGATAGTTAAACCATAAATGAGGCGGCACAGATGCCTGGGGTGTTTTCTAGTGCTGACAGAAATTCCTGCAGCTATTTACCATTAGAAAATCAAACTTAAAAAACCTCCCTGAAACCAAAACAGAGCAATTCAGAGAATATAATCTATTTCTCTTAGATCTCAGGTGCCAATCTGAGGATATCTGAGTAAAACTACGATACATTAACAAACTTATAAAACCTCCCTGAAAGCAAAACTGAAAAATTCAGGGAATATAATCTATCCGCTCTTAGATCTCAGGTGCCAATCTGAGGATCTCTGAGTAAAACTATGACACATTAACAGAATAAAATTAAGGTTTAGCACTAACAGACCACTACAGCTGCATTCAAGCAGACTGAAAGTTTAGCCATAACAAGTTTCCTAGATATGAGCCAGTGGTCATCCCACAAAAACACCATGGCACCTTTTAATGTGTTGCAGGCAGCTTTACTTCTGGATAAAAGAAAAAATATCAAGAAAATATAAAGCTCTATCAAAGCCCAAACTACAGTAGAGAGTTATCAGATATTTTCTCCTGGATATCAATGTTATTGAATGTAATACCTTTTTAAAGTATTATAAAATCCAGTCCTAGAAGAGCTATGCTGAATCAAATTTTCATTTAGAAAAGACCAAATTATTTTCCATTTCTATAAGTCTGTCTGTGCTTTCTTCATGTCAGGAACCCTTCTTGCATCTCAATTTCATTGAAATGAAGCTGAAATTGGCCTTTTCACTTTTATATGTACACAACATATTGAGTACCTAACAGTAAGAAAAGCTTTGAAAGAATTCTTACTAACACAAAAGGATAGTTTGTTAAAGAAATGAAAGATTGGAGCCAATTATACAGCATGGCTGCTGTAAATTTTTTCAAATACAGCATCAAATACATCCGATTCCATCCATTTATCCTGTACATTTAAAATATGACTCACATACTGAATCATATTTTTTTTCCTTGATTGGCCCCCTAAAATTTCTGGCAATTCCTACATTAACCTGGGGATAATTATTAAGCAAAAGAGGTAGACAAAGGCAGACTCACAGGAACTTTAGAGTGAAAAAGGCATGAAAGATTCAAAGATGTTACCCACTTCCTTTGCAGGCACCAAAGTTTCTCCAATTCTACACAAGTTCTAATCAAAGGACAAAAATTAATTTGGAGTTATCTGCTTTGTAGGTCAGCACTTTCTGTTACTTGGAAAGAGAAAATAGATCATTAAAAGGGATATATCAGCAGGAGAACAGGTTGGAAGTGCTCTAGGAAAATGAAAAAGAAATAAAAGTAAAGTTGCACAGAAGAAGAACCTTTCCATCTCATGATCTGCCCAGCATACACTGGGGCATATCCTACTGGCAAGTGTGTAAAAACCTCTTGGTCCCCAGAAAATTAGGTACAATTTGTGCCTGTAAACGCTGAGTAATATGACTTCCATGCTACCATCAATCTTTTATCTTCCTGTTTTTATTGGGGTGGGGAGAACATATCTTGGTTGTTAAAATAAGTCTTTGCTGAAGAGGTGCAGTTTCTCAATCACACTCCAATTCCAGTTTCAGCACCAGACCTGAGTGAAAACGTTTTTCTAATCACTTAAACCTGATCTTTGTCCCCTGATTCTCCAAGTTCACATTAAAATAGAGCTTGAGCAGCGCTGCCTTTCCAGTCAGACAGCACAAAGTGAGAGACAGCTGTTCTTGGTTTCCTCCAGCATATATAAATTGCCTGGCACATCTTCATCAATATTGCACACAGAATTCTCAGCAGCCATCATAAACATGAACACAAAGAACTGAGAGAGTTTCCAAGACAGGATGTTATTTTTGGATGACAAATTTGCAATGCTTTCTGCAGATCTAGAAAGCTTTCATGATAATTGTAAACTAGTATCAAAAACCTATGCAAATGTACAAGATATTTTTAATTTTCTCTGTGTGTAGGAAGACAAGGAGAAGGCAATAGGGACAAAAACCTGAGAGAAACATTGATTTAAGTGTTCTGCCAAGTCTGTTTTAAATTACAACAGAGCTATTATATGTTCAGTTTCCATGCTGTGTATTGGTACCCTTGCTCAAATATAGTCTTCCAAATGCAGTTTTCTGTCATGAATAATTCTGTCATCTGGTATTCAGCTGAAATGTGGCATTAACCATACTGTCAACTGCTAATATTATAGGTTACTTTGCAAATAAATAACTGCTGCTTTGTAAAAAAATAAAGCACAAAAAGCATAAATGCATTTTTATGAAAGCATAGAAAGTTTATCCTTTATATCCTTTTTCTACTTTTATCATTTCATGAATGGGTAGCAATTGGTAAAATTTTCTTCCTTCCTTCTTTCTTATGGCTGGTGCCACTCTGGTGCAGTGCCTTATATTGTGATGGAAAATTAATCAAAATGGTCACATCAGGTTCAAAATTATAGAAATCCCTCAACTCCACTAAGTATTGTCATTCCAATAATTTGTTAAACTGAATTATGTTGCTCATATGCAGTCTTTTGATTAATATATATTTCTTCAAAGGCACTTAAATCAGAATTCATCACATTAAGGTCGTGACACTCCTGCCATTTGGTTTTACAGAAGTAGCTTTCATTAACAACAGGGTGATGACCTCAGCTTTGAGTTTTCTGGTTCTGACAGTTTGTGCTACAATTTTAATGAGATTTAAAACCAGGCTTTTCAGCACTGCATTCTTTAAACAGTGTTCTTAACAGCTGCAATTTCCTCTGTGCAATCCATTAACAGTTCCTAGCCCTTTCCAACTGAACCAGTGACAGACACTTGTTTAACTCTCTGATGGCCTTTATGAGGTGTAGTCATAAATGTTCCTGTCCCAGTGATGCCGTTTGGTTTGATTAATATGCAGCAATGACTGCAGAGATGTTTCTCAGCATTGTATAAAATGATGCGCAGGAAGCAAGGACACAAGCTACAACCTGAAAATATCCCCCAAGCACCAGAAGGGGATGTGCTGCCACTGTTTGTAATCATTGCACTCATTGTTTACCCTGTGTTGTTCTGAAACTCTTGGGTTTGTGTAAAGACAAGCTTATGTTTAGGTGTGAGAGCAGATGGAAGCTAAAGTTTTAGCTGTGTGTCTTTTTAGCATGCAGGAGACAAAACTTTCTCTGATGTCAGAAAGAGATGGGAACCATTACTGCCTATCACAATACAGATATTAATAATTTCCTGTTCTAGAAATCTGGCAGGACCATACATAACAACTTTTTAGAAATATCCAGCTATCTAAAGCCTGTGGAACCATGAGACATGTGTAACATTTAAAACACCAACCAAAATAATACTAAAAGCCCTTCCACAAACCTGAAAAGTATTTTATCAAGTCTAAATATATATATATTCCATTTGAATCACCCCTCAGGTAAAAATAATAAATCAGAAAGACCCACTCTGATGGGATAAATCAGAGCATGTCTTTTGCTAATAGGAAAAAAAAGCTGGGAGAGTGTAGACAATTTGTAGACAAATGAAAGGCTCAGTATTCGTTTTCTAGCAAATTCTGAAAACTGTACTTTAAAAAAAAATCACTATGCTTTGAAGAAAGTTGTTTTGGATAAAGGCTTTTAACTATCAAACCAAAAGTCCAGCCTCTGAATACATGCAGAAGGGGGGCCCCCCATTAGCAGCAGTAAATTATTAAATAAATGTTGCTAATACACAAATAACTTTTGTTTTCACATTGACAGTGTCAACAAAAGGGACATGTACCTATGTAATTTTTCTGCTACACACAACTTCTGCCTGTTCGGAGATCTCTGAATCAACCTCTTCTGTGCTGGTTTCATTCCTAAAATACTTAATTAACCTCCAACCTGGAAATCAGGCAATTTAATTCAAATTAATCTCCAACAAAACACAGTTCAGCCTTTTTCTGTGATGACAAGAGCATTTTCATTTTTCTCCTTTTTCTTAATTGCTTTTCTACAGTTCTTCTTGGTTTATATATAGTGTAAATCTAAAACAACCTTAGCACAAAGTAAAACTCACAGCCTGTATTTCCTGCCTTTCCTTGTGAGACCTGACAGAAATATAGCTTGCAAGTAGAAGCCACTTCAACACAGGCATCTTGTTCATAAGTTAAACTAAAAATAGTGGAGGTTTTTTTTCAATTTTCTGTGAGGTATTTGCAGCACTGTTCCAGGCAAAGCACACTTGACCGGGGGAATTTAGGTTCGTTTATTGCCAATTAACATAAACATTCAATTACTGATTTGGGTGTTGGGAAGCAAAGAAGACAAATATTTAAACAAGAGAGGGAAAACAACTTTATGCTCTTTTTCCCAGGCTCCACCTTGCAGCAGATGCTTCTCCTTCCTCTCCCTGCCTCCACTTTGTACAGACACAGGTCACTGTCCATCCCTCCTGAGGCCATGGCTGGGTATTGTATTTGCTGGGTCCCCCGTGGCAGGGGGGAGTGATGAATCTGACTCCATCTTCTCAGAAGGCTTATATATTATCATATATTATTATATATTATCATATATTATAATATATTATTATATATTATTATATATTATTATATATTATTATATATTATAATATATTATATTATATTATATTATATTATATTATATTATATTATATTATATTATATTATATTATATTATATTATATTATATTATATTATATTATATTATATTATATTATATTATATTATATTATATTATATTATATTATATTAGTGGTGCTATACTAAACTATACTAAAGAGTACAGAAAGGATACTTACAGAAGGCTAAAAAGATGATAATGAAAACTTGTGATGCTCTCCAGAGTCCCAACACAGTTTGGCCCTGGTTGGCCAATACGCCAAAATAATGCACAGCAGAATCCAATGAAACAACCACCTGTGGGTAAACAATCTCCAAACACATTCCAAAGGAGCAAAACACAGGAGAAGCAAATCAGATAATTATTGGTTTCCTTTTTCCCCAAGGCTTCTCATCTTCCCAGGAGACAATTCCTGGGTGAAGGGATCAGGATCAGCTCTCTCCATGAGCTCTGTGGTGCTGGGGAGCACAGAACTGGACACAACCCTGCAGGTGTGCTCTCACCTGTGGGAAACTGAGGAAGGAATATTCTTCTAGAGCAGTCTGGGATGCTCTTGGCTTTATTTGACACACTGACATTTTATGATATCCAGCTCAGAGATTTCTCTGCCATGCTGCTTTCCAAGCTGCTCAGACCCAGGTGTGTGCTGGTGCAGGGTATTATTCCTTACCTATGCCTTTCCCTCAGTTAAAACTTAAATTTCATGCATACATGCCTCCCCCAGCAGCATTTGACGCCAGAGCCTGTTGTTGGTTTCACAGGATTTAGCAGGTTTGTCAGACTCTTACCACCATCTGCTGTTGAGACAGCCAAAGTGAGTCAGACAATTCCTAATTGACCACTGGACAAACGTGAAAGCAAGCTAAATGATGCTGACAAGGCTTGAGTCCCTGCACTGTCACATCAGCATTGTTTACAAGATATGTCAATAAAACCCCCCAGATAAGGAAATTACGGATTTTGGAAATAAAGGGATTTTTCTCTTCCTCTTTTATGGTCTCTCCACTCTTTTCTCTTATTTAGCGGCTGGCTATGCTCAGCTCTTAAGCTGTGGTGTAATCAAGGGTCTGAGAAGTATTTTCAAACTAGAAAAATCAGAGGTCCTTAATCAGGGTTGGTAAGTTACTGCAAGCACTTATTCTTTCAGACATGATTTCTTACTGACTGCTAATCTGAAAGTCTGCCCTTACAATGAAATGTAAGAGAAATTTAGATGAGCAAAAGTTGAAGTTGGTCAAATATGCAGCATAGAATTGATTGCTTGGTGACCTTGTCCTGGTGACAAAGGCTTTTGTTTCACTGTTTTTTTTTTCTTTTTAATTAATCTGTTAAAGTTGGAACTGATTTCAGACTTGGTGTCAGGAGTAAAAAAAAACCTTTGTGCACTGTAACCCCATCAACTTACTTGAATTTCCTTGCATGAAATAGATATAAAATATACAGTGAAGACATGATGAATAGGAAAAAAAAAATGTAATGGATTTCAGAGTGGATGATTTTGCCCTTAATAAAGTAATGAAGGAAAAATTGGAGAAAGACTTGTGCAATGTACCCAGATATTCAATAGAATCACAGAACCATTTGGGCTGGCAAAAACCTCTAATACTATCAAGTCCAACAATTCCCCCAGCCCTGCCAAGGCCAGCACTAACCCACAACCCCAGTGCCACATGTACGTGGCTTTAAAATCCCCAGGGATGCAAATTTGCAAAATCAAGGATCTTGGAGCCAGAGGAGGAGAGAGCAGATGTACAACACTGGTTAGGTTACTGCTTACAAGGAGATCTGAGGAGAGAAGAGTTCCTTGCTCTGAGGAACATTTATGAGCTGAAGGAGAAAAGCAGAAATATTCTCCTACTAGCAGGAGAAAAAAAGGATTTTCACTATTATCTCAAATTACTCAATCACCAAAGAAAAGAAGTGTTTTGCCTGTACGTGTTTCTATTCTGAAATGGGTAAATACCTCTGTCAAATGGAAACATGGAGATGAAATGTCAAATGAAATATAGAGAATGTGTCTCAAAACCACACATTCTCCATATTTCTCACCCCAGCAAGGCAAAAAGAGCAAAGTTCCCGTGTAACATTTCAGGTAGCAGGGGAGTCTCCTTTCCACTACCCTCTAAAAAGCTGCACTTGCCATGTCCTCTATTTGCAGAACTGCAATTTAAATTTATTTTGCCCTTTAGCCTAGAATTTGAGAGTCTAAGATTTAGTGACACGCATGTTATTAAACCACAAAAAATCATATGGAGACAGAGACTGCCATTATCATGAGCATGCAGAAGTTTTCTCTTTATATTTTGGAGCTGCCATCAGACACTCCTAATTCCTAGAGATTGGGGTGGAATGGGCTTTAAGATTTCTTCCAACCCAAAAACTACTATGATTCTATGAAATACAATAAAATCAACAGAAATATTTGAAATTTAAAAAGCAATAAACTGCAAGTCAGATAAATGCTTTAATTTTTAAAATAATTCTTTTCATTAAAAGCAAAAAGTGCTGCAATTATCAAAAAACAACATATGCCATTTAAACAAAAACTTTAAGAAGATAGATAAAGTACTTTAAATATTGGTATGAAAAGATCAAATTATCATCTATAATAGAATAGTTTTTAAAGTCACAGTGTTCTTTTTTATGTTTCTTCTTTATAATCTCTTTAGGCTATTGAATTAGTTTTAGTTTTTCAACAGCAAAAAATAGATATTATCACATCTTTGAAAAAGAACTGTGAGATTTTCAAAGAAACTTGTGTGGCAGATGTGTATTTAGCAGCCCAAATGAATCAGAAATATCTAAATTCCCTGGCCTATTCTGAATGCATCAACATACATATCTTACTGGGCTTGGAATTGCCTGTGTAATTTAATTCTGTAAGGTCTGAGGGGCACAAACTTTTACATCTGCAATTGTGGGAGGCCTCATCTTCCTATTGATGCTTTTTAATGCTTTATCCAAGTGCCATGGAATTAAGGCCATCCTAACAGCCCATTCTGATAAAAGTCCTGTTCTTTAATGCTATAGATATACCTGTGTTCTATTTTTACATGCTTCAGCAGTGAGGTTCCTTATAGATAAAAATATATTATTATTATTGCTGACATTAGATTTTGACTTGCTTCTCGTATTTCCTTCCTCACTACTTTAAAGTAGGGAAAACACAAATATTTTCTTGAAGCAATTTCATGAATTCAACAGTATAGCACCAAAATTTACTGATGGCTCTTAGATGAGAAAGGCACTGGTAATTTTATGCCCAATTCATAGAGTCAGAATCCCTGGAATTGTTCAAGATCTGGTTGGGCAGATCTGGCTGGAATTTTTTATGCTGGATTGATACATAAAGACATAAATGACTCATGAAGCAGTAAGGAAGCAATATTTAAAATAACTTTCCTATTTGTTCACCATGTCTCAGAATCGCTTTGCCCTTTGAAATCTCATTTACACAGTCATCAAATATACACTCTATGTGTTTATTCAGATCTGCGCCTGCACTTCCTGCTAAGAATTTAAGCCAAAGATAAAAGGAGAATAATTACTCACAGTCTCAAACTTAGCCAAAATGATAAAGAATCTTTATTCCACAAGCACCGTGTGGAAGTAAAAAAACCTCATGGCACAGAAATCCATATTCTGCAAAACCTGAATTCAGTCCAGCGAAAAATCAGCATTTCCTCAAACTATCATATATTTTTTTAATTCCTTTTAATTCACAAAAAGTGTCCCTGCCTGTGCCAGGTAGGTGGAACTAGCTGATCTTTAATGTCTGCTCCAATTCAGGGCTGTCTATGATTCCATGATAATTTTATGATTGCATTTATTCTAAAGAACCGAAAACCATGAAAAAGGCATAAAGAGGTTCCTTCCAGCTTCTGGTGCATGTTTTCAAAATAAGCTTTTCCCAGAACAGAATGAAATAAACAGTTAAGTTTTGTTCAAGAAGAGTTTAACATTTACACACTGCAAATACTGTAATTATAAAAAAAGAAAAGCTCCCACCACCATCCATTTCAAACAGCAATTTTTTGTTGTTTGTTTCAGCTTTGATGTTGCTTTTAGAAACTGTTACTTTCTAATGAATATGGAAGATTTTTCTCTTTTTTTTTCCTCATTTATGGCATCTTAATGTTTTGCTCACAGAGGAACAATTTAAGAATTCCACAGCCACTGTAACTCCAACTTAGAATGATGTTTGCATTATTTCGTTCTTAACTCAGCTGTTTTTGACACCTTTTGTTAGTTTTATGCCAACTTCAAACATTGGAACTATTATTTATATTCATCTGCTTGATGAACTGTGCAGTTATTTCATAGATCTTCCTCTAAATAATTCTAAATGTCCCTTAAGTGCTCCATCTTACCACATTTTGGGCATGTTTCTTTCCTTGGCAATAAGATTGAAAGAATAGAAATAAAATATATTTTTTTTAATGGTGGAGAGTCCTCCCAAACTGCTATTATCACTTCCAGTTAATGAGCACTTCTACTGGCAGGAGAAGGGGATGGTAATGGGATGAATTACCTGTCCAGCTGCTGTGAACCTCACAGGAGAGAACAAAAAGCACAGCAGGGACTCTGCTTCGAGGACTGAAGGGGGACAAACCCTTTTATTTGTTTTTTTTGGCATTTCTAATTCTCTAAGAAACTCCTTTCAGGAACCCAAAGTCTTTTGTTGTTTGTTTGAGGTGACAGAACAAAAGAGGTTTCTTGCTTGGACTCCATTATCTTGGATTAAAACAAATTGGACAAATACTAAATGAAATATTCTAATTCATCTCTGTAGCTTAAGGAAGGGACTATTTAAAAAAAATTAAAAATTGTGGCAGAAGAAGAACAAGAAGATTTCCCTGCAGAAATAGATAATGCATGCATGATTACAACAAAACATACTATTATAAAACACTTGGTATTTTCAATATCCTTCTCATCAAATGAACTTTAATATCATAAATTTCTGGTATTTTCTCTGTATTGAAGTTTATACAGTTGGGCTTTCAGTGTTTCTCTACTGGCTTCTTGTGGCTGCAGGAACCTGTGAAACAGTCAGAAATTCAGCATAACATGAACTCACATGACAGAGTAACCATTTCACACTTTCTGGATTTTGGTAGCTTGTGCTCATAAACATGTGATGTCTATTTCAAACTGAATGAATGGGGTTTATATCCTCAAAGAATTTCAACTTTCTTAACTTCTTAATTTTATTTTGATATTTTTCCCCTTTTTAAAAAAAAATAATAATTAGATGTCCTTCAAATCACCTGATGTTGCATAAGATGTGTAACATCTTGTATCAAAATACCAAGAAAGGCTTCTTTGCACATTTAAGTCTAATTTTCAGAATATAAGTGGTGCATTGCTTTTGCATTAGCTCCATAATTGGATTTAAATCCAGTAGAAGAAAATTTAGTCAAGAAAACTCAATACATAGGTTTCTGCAACTGGTTCAGTCATCCACACTTCAGCTGGGTTAATTTCTTGATTTGCATTGTTAATTAATCCTACTATAAAAATATCCCTAATTAGCCATTTATGAAGCATTGCTGATAAAAATCTATTTAGTTTTCCATTCAAAAATTTCCCTTTTCTATTTACATGCAAAACAAATCTAGAAAGTGGGTGCTTGGCACATCAAAGTGACACACATCTGCTCCAACATCCTGCAGGACACAAAGTACCCTCAACTTCTGGATGAGAAAGTTCTGAGCTATGAAACTTATCAAAAAGGGCTCTTCTTTCACACATTATAAGTGAACATATTGCAACAGGACTCCAAGGCAGAGTTTCATGTCAAAATAAAAAAAATAATAAGGTAGGAAATAACTACAAGGTAACCTGGTTTGTCTGATGGAACTTTTCCTTAGTTTATCCCCAGTCTTTCATCCAGGGATGAAACTTTTTCTCTATTTTGCTGAAATTTCCCTTCTCACCCCAGGTCTCTGCTTTAAGAACAGGGCCTGTGTTCCTCTCTGCCATCACTCAGAAAAAAATAATCAAGAGATTTTTCTCTCCCCCAGCCCCCAGTGAGGCTCCTGTGTGATGCCCCTGCAGCAATCCCATGAGCACCAGCTTCTGAGGCTGCAGGGGTTTTAAAGCAAGAGAAAAAAAAAGAACAGTGCCCTGTAGGTCCATGTGAGACACAGCTCTAATGAGCAGAAGACTGCACAGGTTAAGTTCTTGCTGTAAAAATCCCTGGGAACTAGGGCAAGCATGAGTAAAAAGAGGAAAGGCATTCTGGATTCCCTTCTTTGGCCAGGGGTTGAAAAACTGGCCAAGATGGATGAAATTCTGGTCTCTTGAGCCCTCAGGGGTAAATTGCAACCTCAAATCCATGTCAAATTCCATGCCTGCTGTTGGAGCACTACCAAAAGCCTTGATTTCTTTAAATTGTTGATTGGGTGTTGAAAGAGATGATCTTTAAGCGCCTTTCCAACTCAAACCTTTCCATGATTCTATGTTTTTTTGCAATGCATAATTAACTTGACAGCTTAAGCACTACCCTGAGGTGACCAGAGTTATTTGGCTGTTACCTGGGCTGGGCACAAATCCAGATGCTGCACTGAACAGCATTTTTGTTTCTTCATCTGCGGTGTTGCCCAGAGGCAGCCCCAGCTCAGATGCACAGGGATGTCCCTGCACAAGGTGTTCATGGGGTCCTGTGATGTCTGTTTGGGGACACCAGGGCTGCTATCCTGGCTCACAAAGGACTGACCTGAGTGGAAACATGTGACTGGTAATTCACTTGTGTCAGACATCTTGCTGTTGAGGTAGGAAACACACATCTCCTGTCACTTCACAGAGCCAGAGCATCACAGGATGCATTGGGTTGGAAGGGATTTTAAAGCTCATCTCATAAAGATGCCTCAGGTTTGAGCTTTTATATTTTTCACATTCTGTGCTGCTTTAGTGTGTAGTTTTGAACTTCATATTAGGGGATGGTGAGCTCTGTTCACAGAGTAGAGAGACAAAACAATTCCTGCTCTAGCTGGGCACCAAGGACAAATGATCCAAATCTCAGGCCCAAGAGCACAAACAACGTGGGCTGGAGAGAGAAAAACAAGCAGGATGGGACTGCATGGGCTAAAGCTGGAATTGGACAATTAATTCCAATATGCAAATGGACCAGAATGGATAAAAGTGAGAGACTCTGTGAGCGGTCGTGCATTTTGTGACCATTGTGGTTCATCTTGGGCACAGCCCTGGCTGGGCTCTTGTGCTACCCAAGGTGGATCCATTGAGGCCTTTTAATAAATCCCTGCTTTATTCTTTAGCTCTGTTCAGCCTCTGCTCTAGGCCAGCCTTCTCAAGACCCTCTGCCATTCACCCACTGGAAGCACTCAGGGGAGGCAAAGTCTCAGGGGCAAAGGGACTTTCCACTCCCCTTGGAGTTCCTCACACACAGTAAATAAAACCCTCCCCACCAAGATCTCAGAGCTGCACCTGTTTCTGCCCTGCCATCAAAGAATTACCTCACCTTTTGAAGCATCTGCTCATCGTTAACATGTGGAAGTTTAGTTAAAATTTAGGTTTTGACATGAAAGAGCATTGTGAGGGAGACAGAAGAGCTGTCTGAATTCAGAGTGGTGATGAGGGAGCACAGAGATATCCAGCACTGGTGAATTCATCCCTGTGTCTATGTACCATGCAGGAAAAACTGGGAATGCTCTGAGAGTTGCTGTTGTTAATTTAACTACTTTTTAATCATTTCTGTGCAATGTAGGAAAAGATTCCTCACACTAACCCTTGCTTTTCTTGCATTGCTTCATGTTTTCAAGGCTTTATGTCTTAGTGTAGCAACATATGATTTTGTATAATAATTTACTTCTAAGAATTCTCAGAACTGTAAATTAACTTCAGTTTCATGCTGAAAAAGTAAAATTTCCCTCAGATGAGCTGAACATATTGCACATTTGGTGTATTCATCATATCCTCATGCTGTGATGAATGGCTAAATTGTAAAAAAATTGAAAGGAGGAACTTTGTAGATTGAAAAGACTCAGCCTACATTTCCAGTATGAAAAAGAATGCTACAGAATGGCCTTTCTGATATGCATTCTATGTATCTCAATATTTATCCAGAAGGTATTGAAAAATTTTTCCTTCTTCAAACTTAGTTAAGCATATTCCAGAACAAATAAATCCAATGTAAACTTCCATATTTTCTATAATTACCCAGTAAAACCTAAGCCTAAGGGGATTCTAATAAGAATTAATTAAAATAATTATGTACAAATACTTTACTGAGAAGATGTCTTTAAAATTGGAGAGTTTGCACTAATGTATTGCTGAGAATAGAATGAAACCAATTTTCTAGGAAAGTTCCTATTAATTTTAACTGTCTCATTTTTTTGCCATTATTCTATCAATAACTTTTCCTTTAGATTCTTGTTTTTTTCTCCTTGGTACTGAACAAACGAAAAGAAAGCTCAGATTTTCTTGAATCACAAAAGACATCAGCATGCAAATAAATCCCAAATTAAATGTTCATTGCAACCCATGTTGCAATGCCAAAAATCATCCTCCCAAATTAAAGTATTTCTGCCCTTTATACTCTACCTGCCAGGATCTCAAGTCTTAGCTACCTTTTGCTTTTGGATGTTCACCATTAAATATTTTCATATTTAATATTGATATTTTATATTATTATCTATATTTTATATTCAATATTATTATTTAATTTTAATATATTTAATTTGGTTGTCCCCAGCCAACCAACTACTGGACCAGCTTCTCCTTCCTGTTAGTTTTCTTGACCTAATCTCAACTTTCCTTTGCATATTTCTCTCCTGTTTCACCATTTATTGCTACCTCTGCATTCACATCAGCCAACTTTTTAACCATTTCTCCTTGTCAAAAGTGAAAAAAGGTATGTTGCAAAAGAGGTAATTTTCCTGTTTAATCCTGTTAAGAATTAATTCTAGACTATGTCAAATTTTATAGACTTGTTAAGAGGCACAGAGGCGTCATAAGTGCTACTCCTCCATCAAATCTTAACCACATTCTCCAAAGCCATTAAGAATGAGATCAACAGAAATTTAAATAATGGAAAACAGTTTCCTTTGCAGTAGCTTTGGTTTTCGTTAATATTGGGAATGGAATTTGCATCATTAAAAAATCATACCAAAACAGCTTTAGTCAAAAAGGTGTAAATAGGATCAAAAAACAAGCGATTGAAAAAAGGGTGGAAGAAGTTTCTGAAAGACATGAAAAACTCTGCTCCTGTAACAACAGTGCAAGGCCCCCATCAGCAATTTTCATTTCCAGCTCCTAAAATGCTCTTAGGAACCAAGAAAGAGAAATCACTTTTGTCCTAGCACTGGCTGGGAGTTCAGGGAGCCAAACAAGGCTTGTTTCCCTAGGTATGAAATAAATCTTGCCTCTACATGGATTTTTAGTGAACTGCCAGATTCGTTACTGACAGGTGGGAAGCAGAAATGTTGTAAATAGAAGGATATTTTGGAAATTCAGATGTTTTTTGTTTGTTTGTTTTACATTTATTTAAAAGAATGTAAGAAATTCTGGGGGCACATCAAAAGATGTCTTATCTTCATTTAGGAATAGTGAATCTTTCTTAAATTTAGGCACAGAGCAGTTTGCTTACATTGATAGAACTGATTTGCTGGATACCTGCTGCTGAGTTTCTGTCAGAAATTATCCATTGAAGAGGGATCCACTCCCTCAACTTTTGTTGGAAGAATACAGTAAGAATCTGGAAAATGTCTGTAAGCCAAGCAGGTCATTATCCTTCCACAAAGTTACATTTATTGCCTTGTGAGATAGTAAGGGATTTAAAAATTTGATGTATGATTTTTGTGCTCTGACACTGGACACTCTAGCAGAATGCTTGTCAAAAAAATGCTCAGAACAACTTGACACTGCAGGTCACCTCAGTGCTACAGATTGATTGAACAAGGTCTCACTAACTGGAATTTCAAGTGTTTCATCAGGGGAAGGCAGCACCAGTGAGCTCAACTGACCCACCTGTGCATTAATGATAATAAAGTGTAATTACACAAAGCCACTGTGATCACATTGCTAGCACATCCCCTAAAATCTCGCTCATTTACAAGAATCAGATTTTCAGTACAGACAGAAAAGGTTTTTGAGATATTTATGCCTTAACCTACACAGCAAGCCTGTCAACAAAGCATAACTCTATTTGAAAAGATGATGTTGAGATAGACTCCTATGTGCTAAAACTGCTGAAATAAAGCTTAAAATGTAGCCTCTTACTAAGGCCTCACACTTTAATTATTTTATCAATTTTTCTTTTTATCATTATCAGAATTTGTATTTCTTAGAGATAACATACCATCATCATATAGTTGGGAATAGATTGGAAAGACAAAATATGCCAAAACCATGAAGGAAGACTAGACCAACATCCTTCAGATAAGGGTTGTATATAACTAAAGAGCAAGAAAATGAAGCTGTGGGGTCCTTGTGCTCCTGCTTCCATAATTTCCTTCTTCCCTGGTTCCTTGCAGCCCAATCCTGCACTCAGCTGCATTGCCCTGAGTGCTGCCAGCAGCCATCCTGCCTGGCCCTCGCTGGCTCCTCTTTTTTCTCCAACTTTATTGGAGTTTTTCCTCCAACTTTATTGGAGTTTTTTCCTCCAATAACCTCCCCAGGTCATTTCCTTCCTCTGCCTTTTGTTCTTCCTCTAAACACCCCACTGCAACTCTTCCCAAAATGCTCCTTTCCCAATATTACAGTTGTCCCATCCCCCTTCTGCAGGAACATTCCATCACTTTTCCCAGTGCCCTGTTTAATTTGTTGTTAAAAAATGTCACCAGTAAGGATTGTAGAATTTTAGCCATAAGGATGTGCTGTGAGACACATTTTTTTAATAATAAACTCTTGTTAAGGCAGGCTGTTTTGTAAAAATTATCTCAAGGTATACACAAAATATTTGTATTCCATAGAAAATACACACAGTCTCAAAACTGCTAAAAACTTTAAACATTTAAGCTGCCGAATATTTAACATTTAACTGCTAAACATTTAAGTATTTTAAAATCATATTTAATGTAATCCCATATATAATTTTTTGTACTGAATGGACTATGTCTCCCTGCTTCTATCAGGAGGAAGAAATTTTCCTACATAAACATATAATATACATATACATATAATTATACAAACATAGACATACAATTTTTCAAACAACTTCATAAGGAAGAAGAAATGATATAAAATAAAGCTATCTTTAAGGGTTTTTTTACATATGTGAAACAGAGCTTTAGGGTTCAGTTTTTTGGGGGTTTGTTTTTTGGTTTTTGTTTGTTTTAAATAATTACTTTTCAATCTTGAAAACAATTTAGCTTTCACTCTTCCAATCCATAATTTTCAATTTTCAGATGTTTTTGCACTTGTTAGTTCTGGCAGGAACATCTAAGAATCCAAGGATAATTCCTTTTTGTCTCTGTAAATATTTTTGGCCACAAGAAACTAAAAAAAATTATTACTTGTGTTCATCTCTGTATGGCTAAAATATGTTAGAAAATCATATGTAGCATTTCAAGGATCTTTGCATTTTGTAGATACTGATGGTGAATTTGAGACTAGAGCAGTCACTTCAAAAAAAGTTTTAAAATATACTTTTCAATGTTTAAATGATGAATGAACACGGTATTTGCTTTCAAATTTATCTTAAAGAGTTTTTGGAATGATAATAATATTATTTGAGTGAACAAAATGGAAAGGACTGCTTCTAGCATTTTTTGAGCCTTAGACCATGTGAAACCATAAAATTCTGTAAGATATGCACAGTTTATTCTACAGAGGTGATGGAATATATTCATATATACCTGAAACCACATATATTTCTGAGGTGTTACTAAAAGTGTCCTAATTTTTTTTTGGATTATGGTGTAAAACACAAATTAGGAACAGTACTGGTTTAGCACACACTATGGAACTATTTTAATAAATAAGCAGAGTCATAAATGCTACATGAACATATCTGAGAGATAATGCCAGATGTGTGATCAGAATGCAGTTTCTCCCAAAAAGCAAAATCTCTGAGAGGAAAGCTGTGGCATGTTCACAGTGAAATTCACTGTCACAGAGCTAAATCAGAAAAAAATTAAAATTATGTGCACAATTTACCCGTTATCTACTGTGACATCTGATCTTTTCCTTAGAAATTAGGTAAGCAATGACAATCCACACTGAGCTGCTTCATTATGTCCAACATATTTATGATAAAGTGAGAATAAAGCTGTGCCAACTGTGCAGTTCCTCAGCATAAAGAGAATTTTACATCAAGTTCTGTGTGGTACTGACCAGCAGAGTTATTTTATCCAGAGTTCTTCTTTCCTTTCAGTTCAGACTGCTGCTCTTTTCTTTCCTGTCTTTTATGATACTGTGGCTCATGCTAGACCTACTGGAATTTTAATTAGGTGTTACATTAATGTGAATATATACTAAATGTTAATCTTATGTTCCAAACCCTATTCATCTACGTTTTCTTGAGGCAAAATTTCTGCCCAGGCTGACTTGATGGTGGTTTTAGGAGATATCTTAGGCAGAAAAACACCTCCAGAGATTAATTTCAGAATTATCCAAATTACTGTCTTAAAATTTTCATTGAGATTTGCCTTTTAGGGATTTTTATCACAGATCATTTATTATAAATAATTGGAAAGAATTAAGGAAAGCTATATGCTTCCAGTATATAATAATACAGTTGGCAGTGTTGGGTCAAGCAATTAGTAATATATAACCCTGGCTAGGTATAAAAAGATGCATTAAAGTAATAGCAAAAGTAAAATGTTTCATTTAAAATGGTTCATTTAGTGAACAATTTACTCAAGCCTTATAGTGGTTGTAATCTGTGTGAGGACATTGAATCATCACTTGATGGGGTCACATTTTGCTGAGATTTTCTTCAACTGGCAGAGTCAGATTTCAGTTTAAATGACTTGCATATCATCAGACATGCAGAAATATCAGAAATATCAGATGGTAGAAAGCCAAAGCAGGTGCTGTGAGCCAGAACTGAGAGGAGATCTGGAGAACAGAATACAGTTAAATCTTTGGATGGATGTGCAATTTATCGATATGAGGGATCTCCAAAAATTTGAAACGTGTCAAGACAACGACTTATATTGGTAGTTGGAGCCACAACTGACAATTTCCCAGGAGATTCATAGAAATAAAGCCCAACAGTTCCTTAAATCTCTCCACAGCATCGCTCTCTGTTAGATTCTTCAGAACTGTGCACTTTTGGAATCATATCTGCTTAAATGCTAAATTTATGTCTTCTGAATTTTTTCTGCCTACAAATATAAATTCTCCATTTTCACTGTGTATATGCTGAATATTTCTGTTAAGAAAAAATGGTTATATTTAAGAAGGGTCATTAACCAAACCCCTTGATTTTGGGATATATTTTTTGTATTATGTTACATCAACTTCTGGTAGGTCTTTCATTAGAGTCAACACACATCAATTTTAAGATACAATAACCTTCACAAGGGTGGAAAGCCACTTAAAACTACTTAGGCATCTTGTAATTAATCATATCACAGATTGCATAAGCTCCCTTTCATACTGCTCTGCAAAGTTTACTGTTTAGAAACAAAATTTTAATTTAGAAGAGAGCATCTTCCTGGTGTTAAATAAAAGTGAATATCCAACAGACTTTTTTGCATTGCAGTCTTATTTTAGCTTTATTTTAACTTCTAACCTAGCCATAAGGTGCAAATTGAAGCAACACTGAGAATTGTTGTGCCTCCTATGACACAGCTTGCCATTGCATTTTTATTGTTGTGCATAATAATTTAGCTCCAAAGCACTGAAGAGACAGAAAAGACAAAGTTTTGCATGTTTTGTAGTTGAACAAGAGGCCCCAGGAATATAAAGGGCAGCCTACAACTAATGTTTAAGAAGAAAAATATTTAGATCTTTCCATATCAAATCAAGATTTAGTGCTATGTGGTTCTCCAAGGAATCACAGCTATGATGAATTCTCATCAAGGGACACTGGACAAGAGTGGCAGGCTTCTGTTTAATTTAATCTCAATTTTTGCAGTCAATAAGAATTCCCTCAAGTGAGTGTTTGGTGACACAAGGCCACGATGAGATGTGGATTTAAGGACCAGACCTGCAAAACTTTTATTATTTCATATTTTAAAAAATGACAAAGCAACTGAATATATCCCTGTGGCCTCCAAAACATTTTGCTGATGCATAAGGGCACAGTCAAACCTGATAATCTGGGTTAAGACAATTAAAACTATGAAATCTATTGAACATAAATTGATCTGCAGGCAGTAGATACACCATATTAACAGGAAGGTGAATTTCTCTTAAGTACCTCAAAATAATTTCAAGTTTGTATGGCACTTTCAAAATATCTAGCAGCTCAGAGGCCATAACATTCCAGAAAAAAAGTTTTATTTCTGAAAAAGGGCTGTATTTATATTACTTCTGGCATAAAACATCATAAAAAAGTTTACTCATGCAAACCTATATGAATCCAAACACCAACCACCTTGGGAATGATAAAATGTACTTTGATGTTCTATTCATTAGATCCATTGGCAAGTAGAAGGTAGATTTACAAGGAAAATATATTCAGATAATAACTAAGGCTTCAAAGACACAGTAGGAGAGGTAATTGTTCAAGTGTTTTATCTGGTCTCTGATTTTTTTTTTTTTAAGAGAAGAATTCAAAAGAAAAATAAAAATGTTAAAGTACATTTTTTTGAGGGCAAAAAGTAAAATATCTTTTGTACAGAAAATTTTACATAACAATGGCCATGATACAGATGGGAGCAAATGGCTCTGTTTGATGTTGTCAAATATTGGCTAAAACATGAAGTGAGAACAGAAGTAGAATGTCAGCAAAAAAGGCAGACAGAATTTTAAAAGAAAATATCTTTCTGAAATGTGTGGTATTTGCAGGGGTTTCTAGGATGAGGTGAGAGATGAGTGAATTTGACTCTATGTGTTTAGAAGGTTAATTTATTATTTTATGATATTATATTATATTAAAGAATGTTATACTAAAACTATATTAAATAATAAAGAAAGGATACAGACAGAAGGCTTAACAAGAACAAGAATGATAATGAAAACCTTGTGACTGACTCCTCAGAGTCTGACACAGCTCATGGTGATTGGTTATTCAGTAAAAACAATTCACATGAAACCAATCAAACAACGACCAGTTAGTAAACAATCTCCAGACTACATTCCAAAGCAGCAAAACACAGAGAAGTAAGTGAGATAATATTGTTTTTTTCTCTGAAGCTTCTTATCTTCTCAGGAGAAGAAATCTTCGTGAAAAGATTTTTCAGAAAATGTAACAGTGACAGAAATGCATTCATCCCTTTGTACAGTGACCTAAATGAGTGTTGAGTTTTCATTAGTTGACAGAACCCTCAGGCCACAGGAAAAGTCCTGAATGTCCAGCAAGGGACTTCAGATCTTCTGGTTGTATCATTAATACCACATATAATTTATGGTTATGCCTGGTAATGATTTTTTTTTTTAATTATCCACATTTAAAAGTCAGACAGTCAGACTTAGGTGTTCACATATAGTTGGATCCTAGCTCAACGAAGTTTTTAGGGAGCCAGGTAATTTGGATCGATCATCTCCAGCACTCTCTCAGGTTGTCATTTACAAGTCAGTTCTTTCAGCCTGGGATCTTATCACCTTGCTACTTACATTTCTGGACAGAGCTGAGCACAGCCTGCAAGGGTTATTACATTATCTCCTTATCAGCAGCTCATTCAGCTCTATTGCTGTAACATTTCACTGGGACACACAAAAGGTCTGTACTTTTTACCCTTTGGAAATCCATCAAATGCAGGCTCACTTTTCAGATTTCATTAGTCAAGTCTGACAATCCTTTCCCTGCCATTGCTCTCAAAGGACTATTTACTTGAAAATACTGCTAAGGTGCTAAATCCTCCTTAGGAGTTTCGAGACAAATATATGTATTTATGGAGGAAAAATCCAGCCATGCAGTAGCTCTCTATAAATGGCTGTAAGAACTGAATAATAGAAGCATAATTGTGCTTTCTGTAAGGTTGATCTTGTGGCAGAAAAGGAGAGGTAAAACCTAGTTAAAGGCCAATAAGGACTGCATTCATTTAGAACTCCAAGTAAGTTTTATCAGAGAAGTAATTAAAAATTATAATAATAAAAAAAGACTACACGTCTTTTAAAAAGACAATGAACATCTACAATACTGCCCTGTAATTCTAATTCCTTCTTGGGTTGTACCCCTTCTTCTTTCAAACTAAATCCTCCATGTCTTATTTCCAGCATGATTTTTGTCAGAGCTGGGCTTCTGCCTCACTGAATGTCTGGGTACGGCAGCCAAAGTGATTCTGAATATGTAACCTCATTTTTGGTGAAGCCTGAGATATTTTGAAAAGAAAACCAAATTGCCTTTCAGTATAAGTTTGGATTGAAAGATTTATGTTTGTTTGTTCCCCTGTCTTCAGCATCCCAGGAAAACTCATAGCCTGGTGGTGATTGTGCTGATCAACTGATTTTTATGAGCTTAAGCTGTTTTCCTGCAAGTCAGCATTGACAAGTTTGGGCTAATTGCTGTTGTAGGAAGTTTCCTTTTATCTCTTTATCATTCTCTGTCAAATGCATAGAGCAAGGTCACTGAAGATTTCTAGCCATTTATAATTAATTATACTATTTATAACCCTACTAATACAGGAATAGCAATTTCAGGACAGTTGAACACACTTTCAGGAACAATGTCTTGGCTTTGAGCCTCTGATTTTTAGGTAGCTTTTCATAACCAATATCTTCATGTAAAAATAATAAAGTAACATTCCATCATAAATAATGCCATGCACTAGGGGTTTTACATGGATTTGATGCAAGTACAGAATAGCTGGGGAACAAAAACCAAATATTGCAGAATCTGGCTAAAATCTGAGTGAGACACAAACTTAACTCATCCATTTCTTCCCACTGTAGCTATTCCAAAGCAGCCCCAAGGAAAATGCAGACTGGTCTTGCCAAGCAAGGCCAACATGGCACAGTAATTTGACCAACAGGGTGCCAAGGAGTCAGAGCTTCTCCACATTAAATTTTTAACAAACTCAAGGTGTTTTAGGCAAGCTACACTGAAATAGGTAATCCCTGGGTGCTGCCTGGCTGTTGTATTTATCCTACAATTTAACACACTGTAAGAGTGCCCTCTTATTAGAAGGAATTGAAAGTAGTTGCTTCAGATAAGGATTGATCAAAAATCTCAATATAGATAAGATGTATCAGTGCTTTAAAATGATGGAATAAATCAGATTTGAGGTATCTGGGATGTTGAATGGTAACAAAGAATGAAGAAGGTGCAAGATTTAGGTTAGATATGACAGGCATAAAATCTTCTAATGATAAGTGAGGGGTGGATCTTTCTCCTCCAAGCTTTGATGAACACTATCTTGAATATAAAATGTTTAAAAATACCTAGATTAATTCACTCCTCCAACCTATGATTTTTTTGACACAAAAAAGTATAGGTACTGTTAAAAGATATATTTCTGGCTTTGAAAATGGTTTTTGAATTTAACTACCAGGAAGAAAGAGTATAATTTTTCTTTCTTTTGTATGTAAGTGTAAATTAGATAACTAGGTAGGCTGACCTCTCATTTATGACTTAAAAAAGCTAAGCTATCAAGTGCATAAGAAATAAACTGATTTAGTGGCATCAACCTTGAGAAGTCAGGCAAAATTTTTGTATTTAGGATTAAATTGAATTGAGACATTGTTCTTAGGATGGCAGTTTTATTTCAGAGCTTTGCATGCAGTCACTTTACACCAAATCCTTATACATACACGTCTAGAGACATATGTCATAGATATATATCACCACTAATGACTCATTTAGTTTCAAATTTTGAGATGAAAATTATGTTTAAAAACCCAAAACTTAAAAATTACTATTCAACCAGCAACTCACAGAATTCTGTCAGTCTCATGCTTGTGCATGTCCCAGAGATTTGCACCTCAAATTCCATCTTCAGTTTTGAGACCTCATGACAAGGAAGACAATGAGGGGCTGGAAGGTGTCCAGGGAAGGGAGCAGAGCTGGGGAAGGGTGTTTTTACTGTTTACAGACAGTTTATGGTTTGTTTCTGTTGTTTTTTTTTTTTACTGTTTATAGACAGTTTATGTTGTTTATGTTTTCTTGGGTTTTTGTTTATAGAGAAGGGACAACATTTTCAGCCTTCCTTCCTTCCTTCCTTCCTTCCTTCCTTCCTTCCTTCCTTCCTTCCTTCCTTCCTTCCTTCCTTCCTTCCTTTTTTCATACCAAATATCTCTTCCTGCACCATGCAGACATTTGAATTTTAAAGGTGAGTCCTTTATCCCCATTTATGTAGCTCTTCCTAAAACTGAAAATATCACCAACTGTAGATAATTGCTTTCAAAAAGGTTCAGAAGGTTTCAGCTTCATTCCACAGCAGCAGACAAATTATAGTCTCCTTGTATACACTTTTAAAAGGAAAAATGCATAATTAAAATAATTATGTCATTAATTAGTTGGTTTTGAATATTTTTCCAGATTCCATTTGAAAAAACAAACATCTCTTCTCTAATAATGGAACAGGACCCATTGTTACAATTTGTTTTTAACTTCATAACGAAATCACATTACCACAAACTGATAACACAAACACAGTTCTTTTATTAACAATGATTAATCCAAGCACGTCATTCCACGGACTTTTAGAAGACTTTTAATTTACTTAAAATCCCATTGATTTTTTTTCCCATTAATTGCTAATGCAAGCTTCCTTGAATTTGAAGTTGTACACATCCTTTTTAATGAATGAACAAGCAGTGGGAAGCACTGGAGCCAAGTGTCCTGAGATGGAGGGGTTCCAGTGCCATGAAAATCAGGGAGATGCTGCCAGGGATGTCAGTCACAGGAAACAGAGAGCAGAAACAGAAGTGATGGCAGCAGCCTAAACTCAAAATCTTTACACAGAATGGTAGCAGCACATAGATACAGATATATATTTACATATATATTTATATATTTATATATAATTATATATTTATATATTATAATATATATTACATTTATCTATTATAATATATATTACATTTTATATTATTATTATATATATTATCTATTCTAATATATATTACATTTATCTATTTTTATATATATATATATTCTGTGCAAGGTAATCGCTCACGTCCTGATCATTTACTCATTTATATGCACTTAAACCAAATTAAAGTTTACACTTCCCTCTTTCTGCCTTCCTCAAGTCATTATCTTATTTACATGATCAATTTTCTCTGTGATCTCTGATCCATTCTTTCTGATATTTTAGTGGTACAGAACAGCATATTAAAAGGAATATATAATTATTGCACTAAAGCAATATCTGGGAAGGATATTATTCCATCCATTACTTCAATAAAAAATTATTAAATCATACATTATAATTCTTTACACATTACATTGTATTATAGTAAATGTTATAATTATGTCAAATGATATTAAAATCTGAATTTTTAACCCCTTGTCATTATTTCAAGTTATATTCCCTGTGCTGGTTTGGAGCTTCAGGACAGAAAAAGCTTGACTTCACAAGGAGAAAAGATAATTGCAAAAATGTATCCCAAGAATTGGCTGTTAGAGGAGGTAGAAATTTTCATTTTACCAAGTAAAGAAGTCTGTTAGCTCTTTTTTTATTGCTCTGCCATATGCCTTTCACCCACAGTATGTATCTAGCCACCGTGCATAAACATATTCCTTACATCTCCTGGGATTTTCAGATTTTTTAGTATTATGTATATTTAGAGTTTTTCTTTAGATACTTATATATAAAAATACATATGTATGCATATATGCTATTTTCTTTATATAGTTTGTTTATATTTTATTATATTATTATATATTATATTGTATTATATTAATTTATATTATATAGATATTTATTTACATTATGTATTTATAAAACTTATGTTTTTATAAATTGTATATTTTCAAAGATGTGTATTTATATGCTTTGTGTGTTTAGTACATTGCATTTTCTGCAGAATGGAAAAATCTGAATTTGGATATAAGAAAGATCCCCTTTCTACTCTGTCCTGGGGATTTCTGCAATTCCAAATGTATTCCAAACTGCTGGAAAATGAGAGAGAACACAACTCAGCCAAGGTTCACATTTCACTTGAGTGTTGCATGAGGAAGTAAATGAGTTCATTGTTTTCTGGATGGATTTGATCTCCATCATTTTAATGTAAACATAACAAATCTATCAAAATTGCCTTAACCTGCAGGAGGAACACATACTGAATTTGCGCTCTAGTTTGTGAAAAAACTGATTCTAAGAACAAGAAATAATGATTATACTCTATAGATGTTGAATTAAAGAAACTGCACCCTGCATTTTCCAAATACTCGGTGTATTGCTTTCCATGGATCTAATGTTATTCCATGCATAAATTATTCTAACATTTTTTAAGGTGTGACATTATTATTCATATAAATCAAAACTATTTTCTGTCAGTGATCATTCAGCCAGTTTCTGTTTTGTCTAAGCAAAACTTACCAAAGTGGAAGTGCAATGCTCTTCTGCAAACTAAAATTGAACTTAATCCTCTCTCCTTGTTGGAATATTTAGAGGACACCCTGATTTCACAAAACTGCAGCTCAGGCTAAATCCCTAATTTTATTGTCCTCCCTATTCCCTAAAATCCTTAATCAAAACCTACTGAAGTTATTAACAAAAGAGGCAAGAAAAACATCTGGTTGCAACAGGCCTTTGAACAAACGATGAGTTCACTGTGAAATTCATAATTGAAAAAAGATTTGATTAAGTCTACAGTAATATCAAAAGTGCATTCCAATAAAAGCTTAGCCAAAATGTAGAGCTCATTAAAAGGGATCTGGTGGAAATCAAGACCAAGAAGCAATGGAAACTAAGAATAGAAGTCAAAGAGATGGTTATTTTGTCTGTCCTTCTATGATTTTCCCCAGAAGTTGCTGAGAGGAGGAGGAAATCATCACAATTGTATAACTTTAGTGATCTGTTCCTAAAGCTTAGTTCTCCTCTGTCAGAAACTCTATAAAATTCTGAATCTCAGGTCTTTATTAAAGAATAACACAAAGCATGAAAAGAAATAAAAGCCAAGAAAATCCTTTTTTTTTTCATTTTAGTGGGATTTTATTTTCTTCAGTTCTTGATTTGTTAATTGATTCCCTGTGGAACTTTATGAGCTGTGCAATATCTTCTTAAAGATTTGGATTGGATTTTTCCTCCTTCTAGCATTTTCTGCCTGATTATTCTTACTTCAGCTGGCCTGTTTTCCCCACAGGGTGAGGTGTGAGGCAGGGCTGTTTGACTGTAGAAGAAATGATGCCAAAATCACAGGTTATTCTCTCTTTTATATTCTATTTCCCTCCCCAGGGTAAGCTGTATCATTTAGCTGTTATTCAGCTGTGTGCACTGACTACATGGATATTTGTAAATAGTAGTAAGAGACACAACAGGCAGGATTATGTCCATTAAACTTTGTCTGATTTTGTGGTCTTTAAAGTTTTCCCACTTTGCAGCTGGGAATTACCACTTGGAGAACATGGAGTCTGCCTCCTCCTCATAGCTGAATGCTGATTAAGAAATTATTTCAAAGATCAGCCACCTTTGAAAACTTATAAATTACATAAAAGGCTTGAACTGGTTGTTAGGGATGAAAGAGGGTACATCCTGCATATGTAAACTAAACTGATGAATCACAATCTGATTTTGTATTTGCATAAACTTAAAAATCTTTGAATTCAGAAGAACCAACTCAATTTGCACTGAGCTGGGATTCAATCCATAAATTTATTGCTTGGAAGTGATTTAAGTTAGCAGGGTGCTATTAAGTGTAGGGGAACAAATCAGCGAGGCAATGAATTCTTTCTGTCAAATAATGACTGATTTCAGCTCCCACTGAAGGAAATATTTTTTTGTCTGTAATTCTCATCATGCAACAGCTGTGCTTTAATTTTCACAGGATGCTCACAGAAAATCAAGTAATCATTTCAGATATGTACACATTGGAATGTAAATACTCTGCTGTTTTGTTCCTCTTCTTATTTATGCAATTAGAGGATCAGGCTGACTAACAAGTTTTGACAGAGGATTACATACATTCTTTTTCTGTATAAACCTACAGTCCTAAACCAATATTTTGGCAACCATTTTAGCAGATTCTTAAATAATAAGAATTTGTAAATTCATTCTTAGGTATTCATTCTTTATTCCCTCACGTGTTCATCCTTGAAAACTGGTATTGATTATTTGGATCAAAATAAGAATATAAAGCAGCTGTTTAATTACTAACATTTTATTTAATCCTTAATGGTGGAAGACACAACCTAGGCTGCAGTTACAGAGAACTGGAGAATTAAAAATAGAACTTTTAGATGAAACACAGTGGTAAACCATAAGAAACTTAAAGTAGTGAATAGATGTAAAGTATGTCCTCAGAAGACAGTGACCTTCACCTATTAATTTAGAAAATTAGTATTTTAGGGGAATGGTTTGGGATTTTGTTCGCTTGGATTTTATTGGTGTGGACATGTCTACTGTCAGATGATGTCTTGCAAGTCCTGACATTAGAATTTAAATTGCAATTTCAGCAGAGTAGTAAAACAGTGACATAATACATATACAATTTGAACAAGCTGTTTCAAAAAGACCGTGATCTGATTAATATCAGAGTCATTGAATCCCAGAATGGTCTGGGCTGGAAGGGACCTCAAAACCCATCCAGCGCCACCCCTGCCATGGGCAGGGACACCTTCCATCAGCCCAGGTTTCTCCAAGCCCCATCCAACCTGGCCTTGAACACTTCCAGGAATCCAGGGGCACACACAGCTTCTCTGGGCACCCTGTGCCAGGGCTCCACTGCATTAAAGAAGAAAAGCTGCATTCAACACCTTCTCTGAACACCCTGGGCCAGGGCTTCACTGCATTAAAGAAGAAAAGTTACACTCAACCCTTCGCTAAGCCCGACTTTCCTCAAAACTCAGGAATGTCAAGCAAATAATGAATTACAACTGTTAATTTTCCAGTGGAATGTTTTATGCAGCAAGAGCTCCCAAGAACATCTGTGCCTTAAGAAGTTAGAAGAAATTAATAATATTAGATCAGCACCTCTAAATCATTTGCAATCTAAGGATTGAAGTGTGGCCTACGTCAAAGTCATGGACCATTAATATGTTGTCAGAGATGTTTAATTATTCATTAGTCATTAACTCACCAATTGTCCTATCAAAACACTAAGTTTTTCATGTAAATGCTGAAATTTCTTTTTGTTTCCTTATTGTTAGGTGTATTTGGAAATGTAATGAGTTTTTAATATTTATGTCTGAAGATATTCTCAAGAAAAAAGAATTATAATACAGGTGTATTTAGCAGCTGTTAACACCTGCTAAAGCAGTAGTGGTTTTATTTTTCTGGTACTTCCTTGAGTGATGATCTCAACATTTTTTCCAGCAGAATAGTCTTTACAGTCCACTATAGTAGAAACAGGAATACCCCTATGTTTTATGTAGTTATCATTATGTTTTATTGTAGTTATCACAGAAAATTGTGTTTATTTTTTTTACTCACATCTCCTGTCATATTCAGTATGCTCATTTAGAATGTGACCAGTCTCCTGTCAGGTCTGTTTTATTTTGTCCCCAGAAATGTCCCCAAACTGATAATCTTTCCAACTTTTCTGGTGTAATTGCTGTTGTTTTTTTCCTACAGAGTATCATTGATCTAAGGGACATTATTCTACTGTCTTGTACAGTTTAATGGTTTCAGTCTTTTTTCTCATGTTCTACTTTTCATGAATTCAGGTTTATTTTTCTTTATTATGTACTATAACTTGTTCCATAAACTTCCCTCATAGTTACACTATCTTCCATGACATGTTTATTGGGTTCTTCCACTGTTCACCTGCTTTGTCATAATTTTAATCCTAGAATTTGTACTAACTCCTATGGAGAAACTCCATGGTTATTACATTTTCTTTTGGGCACAGGCATGAAAAAAGCAAGATATGAACACATGTTGCTGAAAAAAACAAATCAACCAACCAACCAACCAACCAACCAACCAACCAACCAAAAGAAACCTATGGAAGAATGGCCCTGACTTTTTATTTAATTATTAATTTAATTTTTAAAATATCATGTCTTTTTAAAAACAAACTAAAACAGGTTCTGTGGTAGATGTTCAGCTGTGAATTATATCCATGGATCATGGGCCAATGCAATTGCAAGCGAATAAGCTGAAATACAGGAAAATTGCACTCTTAGATTTCCTACCATTTTGCTTATGCTTCCTCTCAGTGTTCTTTTACTCTGTTTCCCCCAGAAAAAGGAGCAAAGCTGCTCTCTTTTCACAGTAAAATAACTGGGATTCAAAACTTCAAATGTCCCAGTTCCACAGGGAAAATTATATGGAAGCCATCAAGGATGAGGCCATTGGCTCCTGTTCGCTGCTCTGGAAGTTCCTTTGAGCTCAGATTCATTAAACATGCACAGAAGTTCATTAAGGCTACCAATAGCCCTGTAGTATGGAAAATGTGAGAAATTCAGGAATTCAGGCAGAATTCCCCCAATAAATCAGAAGCCCCAGTCTCACAAGGCCACACAAACAATGGCTATACCAAAACATGATTTAAAACTGCGGCTCTCTCCATATTCATAATTTTTTGTTTCTTTATTTTGATGAATTCAATTTACCTATTAAAAAAGGCATGAGAAAAAAAAGGCATGAGAAATCTCCCTACTCTGGCTAACAATCTCTGTCAGGGAATTATTAGTGGGAATTATTAATATTATAATTTCCTACTGCAGCGAGACAGGAACAGGAGACTGGCGACATCTTGTACATATGATATCGTCTACAAAGACAAAATAAACACAAAATCTAGAAGCAACCTAAACCCAACTGAATGACAAGTTTACTGGAATGACTGGAAAACCTAGGAATAAATGTCTGATGCTGTAACATACAGGCAAAAGAGCTCAGCTGGACAAAGACAGAAAAAAACCAATATTTCTGAATAGGCTTTAGGTCTCATAATTGCTGTCTAGGTCTTTATTGACAAGTCTCCACCTAATACCAAGAACCAATTATCTTTCTACATCAAAGAAGAAGTTACATTTTAAAAAATCAAAGCAGGTAGTCTTTTTCAGTTTTGGCAGATTTATTTTTTTATTCTGTAAATGTGAGCTAAATATGAGTATGAGCTAAAGTCTGCCCCTCCCACTGATCATCACAACACAGTTTAATCCAAACACAGCTCCTTGGTAAATGGATATTAATGTCTTTTTGCTTCCAAGGCAGTGTCAAAGCCTCCTGGAAAACATCAAGTTATATGTTATAAGTTCATTAACAGAGTTTGACTTTCCCCAATCACTGTGTTCCAGATGTTATTTGAGCTTCTTCCCCTTGATGCTCTAACCTATTATGCCCTGTCTTAAATCTTTCCTACAGAAAACTAGCTATTTCTTAATATATATAATTCATTAGGGTGTCCCAAAGGACTTGGAGCTTTTTCAGGTCTTTGTTTTGCTTCTACACTTTTGGCAAAAGAAATAAAAAGGGGAAAATTTATGCTGGAAGAATGCCAAGAGTAGCCCATTCAATCAAAATTGTATCTTGGTGCAGAGACTATTAGTCAGTCATATTCACATTCTCTCTAAATAATTGACTTGTAGCACAGAAATTCTAAATTATTGTGATGTCCTTGAATTGTTCATGGGGTTTGCTGTTCACATTGTCTGGAATGTGTTTGCTTCTCATATTGATTGGAGTAAAACCCATTTTTAAAATTACTGCTTATACTGCATCAAAACCAAGAGTAGCCTACACAGTGTATTATCTGGAGATCAAAAAAAAAAAAATCAGTTGCACAATTTTATTTGCAAGTACCACTCCTAATAATTCTGTGTGCAGTAATGAAAATTGATATGAACTCCCTTTTTGCAATACACAAATTGGAAAGACCATAACATCAACCAACAAAAAGTACTCAGGAAATAAAAGGATATTAAAGACAATCATATATCTTAATAAATACTTTGATGTCTTGATATCTTCTGAAATCACCTCTGCAAAATGGAGATAAAGCAGCTGTATTTGTTGTTCTGTGAGGGAGCAGAGGACCTGTTTGGCCAGAAAGGCTGTGGAATCTCCATCCTTGGAGATGAGAACCCAAGTGCTCATGGTGCTGTGTGACCTACTCCAGCTGAACCTGCTTGAGACCCTCCAGAGGTCATTTCCAGCCTTAACAATTCTGTGATTCTGCTTGTCAGGGACATAACAGAAGTTTTCAGAATGCCTTTTCCTCACACTCTGTGTGGACAAAAGATATCATGTTTTAAATCATCTGTCTAATAGGAGAACAGAATGGTTTCTGTCACAAAAAACCTCTCTACAATCCATAAACCATTCTGGAGGACCTATAAACCTTCATTGTGAAAAGCAAAATGGAATGAATCTAACCTAAATGCCTATATTGGACACCAAAATGCTGCACAGATCAATGTGGGCAGGATTGGAGCAACTGTGCTCTTTGACTGTCCTTGCAGCTGCTTCATTTTTTGCTGTATATGAATTTCTAGAAGGGTAATTAGTAACAGACATATTTAGAAAGGGAAACTTTAGCTTGGAAAGCTGCAGTGACCAGTAAGAGCAAGTTTCAAACTATTCACAGTACTCCAAGCTCTGGCTTTGCTATATAATTTGCCCTAAGTAGCATCTGAATGAGTTATTTTCACTACCAAGACTCTCTATTTATTGCTTTGTTTTTTACTTGCACCCTTCCAGTCATTTGCATGAATACAAAATTCCTGTTTCCAGGCTACAGCATCTTCTGTGTCCTTGCTTTTGTTAATTATAAAAGCAAATAAACCACACTAACTTGCACAAATGTACCACATAGAGAGCTATCTCAGCTATGTGAGAAATAAAAGAAAGTTAATTAGTATTGCTCTTTCTGACATTAGTCCTTCAAAGAGTTGTGGATGAGTTCTGAGTGGCCTTCTCTTGATGCTGTGACCTTGCAGGAGACAAATATGCACATAATCTTTACAGCTGTAGTCCTCAGAGCTACAAGAAAAAAAGAATAAAAGAATATAGATGGAAGGATGCATAGAGTGGAGATTAATGATGCAAAATCCAGATGAAAATAAAGAAATGTATCAGCCCCCTAAATAATTGTAGAAAGGAATTAACAACAGCAAATAAAATATGATGATTATGAAAAGATAATGGCTGAATGAAATAGTTGAAATAGTATTGTACAGGGTGATCCACAAAACAGGCATATCAGGAGACTTCATGGTGTAAATGTAGTATGATAAAATAAATTGGGGAAAACATTCTGAGACATTCCCAGAAAGAGCTGCCATATGCCTGACTGGTACAGGAAAGCACTGGAGCCTTGTCTTCACTGCACACAGAAAGGAAGTCATGGAATAAATCGAGTGCTATGTCATGGAATAAATCAAGTGCTGCACCTACTTTGGGTGAGCAACCAGAACAACCCATTTTCCCAGGGGTTTGTGTCAGGCAGGTTCCTCTCCGGGTGCCCAGGTGGTGTTGTCTGAGTAGTGCCATATCTTCCAGGGGTCCATCCCTGGTTGTGGGCTGGAAATAGTGATGAGTCAGGTGTGAGCCTTGCTGTGTTATTTGCCCTTGCTGCGTATTTAATGTTGTTGGTTTATTGGAGTTGTTTTGCTATTGTGTCCTTGAATTCAGTCAACAAGTATTTAAATTAAGCATAGACTCCCCTGATTGTGTGGCATAACTCCAGATCCCCAGGAATCAGCTGGACAGACCTGTGATGATAGTGAGCAGCAGCTGGTAAAGGCTTTGCTTTACTCCATCCTCATGTTCCAGATCCGTGGCTCTGCTGTGACAACCTGGAGGAAAGCAAAAGCAGCTGAGACTCTTCCTGTGGAAACACCAAACTGCCTTTAGGAAAGCAGCAGAAAAACCTTCTGTGTTCCTGTATGTCTACTTCAAAATACAGCAGAAAAGCTTTCTGTGTTCCTGTATGTCTACTTCAAAATAAGGTAAAACAAAGAGAGAAAGTTAAAGATTTGGAGACCTGAAGATAAGCATATTTCCACTGACACACATGAATTAAGGGAAAAGTGGAAAATAGATAGCGTTCCTAATATTTAGGGCTTTTGTTTGCTTTACTTTTACTTAAAATTACTTAAAATTCAGTAAAGGTTTATGACTGCTCTGGTGGACCCAGGTCTACAATTATCAAGAAATTCTAGAATAATGTAATATATCTGGCAAATTTATGAACAGGATCTGATTCACAGTGTTTCTCAGCTGATCAGAGCCTCATATAAAGGAGCACTTTAGGCATAACAAGCTGTTATTGATTCTGTGGAAAAAAGCAAACATAAGCACCTCTCGTTAGTATACAACTCCCTGATTAGCACTAAAGGTCATACACAATCTGATGTGTTTCTGGCATTGGACATTGAATTTTCCTAAAAGTTAATTCAAGGATTACAAACCTCTCTAGACTACATGGAAAGCTGATAATTATTCAAGTGAGGTCCCCTTGCCCTGTCTATAGTCACGTTAATCAGCAGCAGGGCTGTGCTAGCTCAGGAGTTGTTGGATAATTAAAAATACATGGCTGGGAAGAAGTCAGTCAGCAGGGAATGCCCCAGATATCAGCCAGCAAAGTAAGTAGAGAGGACATGTAGATTTTTTTTTTTCCTGTCCTTGGTCCATTCTCAAAGATCATTTACTCCTCTTTATTACAAGACATGATTTAATTTTTCACCAGTATGAGTATTGCTAAAATACACCACTTTAGGTAGGAAGAGTAGACATTCCTTTGTTGAGCACTACAGAATCTGTAAGGAAACACAAATTTCTGATCCATAGCCAGTGTTTTCTTGCAAGAAATCTTCATATGTTTGTTGCATGTTGCAAATACCTCATGTTTTCAGTACTCTGAAACGCTGTCAAATCACAGAATCATAGAAACATAAAATTGCTCTCATCTCATATTTCCTTGCCTTAAAACAGATATGAGCACACGAAAATAGCTATATATGTATATATATATAGTATATATTTTGTCACCCTGCAACTATCAGATTAGATTCCTATAGAACAACTTTATTACACAGATAAGCATAAACATGGGAAGAACATCCAATGAGTCAGCCAAACGAGATATTTAAAATACACATGCAAGTGGTAAAATCTCCATGGCAAGCACAGGAGTGGCACACAAGCAAGCAAGGCAGCTGATGAAACCAGAATTAGCAAGAAAGAAGCTTAACAGAACAAGATCAATATTGTTTGTGGTCCTCAAGAGTACAAGAAACAATGCTGGGACCAGATGGAACCACATATTTTCTTTTCAGAAGGTTGCTAAAGAGCTTATATCAGTGATGAGGAGGAAAGATGGGGAAGTGTGCTGGTTTTGCAGGACCTGGTTTTTGGTAGCAGGGGAGGCACAGAGCACCTGAGCAGAGCACCTGAGCTGGGGAGTGTGTACCACCCTAGGCCGTCACCACCACCTGGGAAATGCCACGCACACAATGCCTGATGAGACCCTCCAAGCAATTTTAAATAATGGCAATTGCAAAAGCCTTGTTTAATTTTAATAATTTTTCTTTTTTTTTTTTTTTGAGAGCAAACTCCAGCTTAAAATTATTCAATATTTGTTCATATGGAAGAATACTCTCCTGAACTGTGAAAATAGAGACATCATGGTTGAAATTGTGCTATAAATTAGAAAGGAAAAGAAGATTTGCTTCCATACAATTAGAGTTTAATTTATGTTGTTTTGTAAGACAATATCATTTTAAAGCATCTATCAAAAAGCAAGTTGTTCAGATGCCTAACTAATTCAGATGCTTATCTTGTGGAATTTCCTGAATTATCATTGTATTTTGGATACTGATATGTGACAGTTTCAATGGGTATTTCACAGACACCTTTAAGAGTCACATCTTTTCTGAGATCCAAAGCATTTTAAAAGCCTTATCTATAAATATGACAGCTTTCATAATTTGAAGAAGAAAATTGTCTGTCATAGTTTTAAATTAAGCAGATGACTACAAGATAGTTAGATAACTGCAACAGGGTTCAGGAGTAGCTTTTTGAGCTGTTCCTTTTTTCTTGTCCCAACCCCTTGGTGTTGCTCTGTTTTCTCTTTCACATCTGCCTCTTGCATCTCCCCCAGACATCCTTTATTTATTTATTTATTTATTTCTGTATAAGCTAAATGATTAATTCTCATTTTTCCATTTGCCTGTGCATCCTCACCATTAACCTTATGTGGCTAATGAACCAACACAATTTTTTTTAACAGATTGAGGCTCTTTTTGTTCCCCTTTGACAGGTCATGCAGCGAGGTATCCTCTTCTCTTTCTGAACATTTAGCTGCTGCTCACTACATTAGCCATTTTAGCACACAGGTTTTGTTGCAACTCTTCCCCAAGTCACTCATCATAAATCAGCAGTTAAAGCACATTTTCTCATTTTCCCTGGAGCATTTCTAATCAATACTTTCCTTCAGCAGGAAAGCTGTGGGGAAGTTGCTGTCGCAGAGACATGGTGGAATGATTGGCACAACTGGAGTGGTACAATGGATGGTTGCAAACTCTCCAGAAGAGCCACGTGGAGAAGGAGAGATGGTCATGCAACCCTGGGTGTGAGGGAGGGTTTTGATGCTCTGGAGCTTGATGATGGTGAGGAGAGGGTTGTGTTTGTGGGTGAGAATCAGGGGGAAGGCCAGCAAGGCAGAGATCTTGGTGGGATTTTGTCAAAAGACCACCAAACCAGGATGAAACACTCTGTGAGGTTGCTGTAAGAAGTCTTGCTACTGCTGACCCTTGTTCCCATGGGGGGCTTCAACTTACCACGTGTCTGCTGGAAACATAACACAGTGCAGAAAAAAATAATTTAGGAGGTTCCTGGAGTGTGTGAAAGAGATCATCCTGACACAGCTGGTGAGGGAAGGGGCCTTGCTGGGCCCTTCTTTGCAAACAGAGAAGGAATTGTGGGTGAGGTGATGAACATGGACCCACTGTTACACCTTCTGGCACAAGGCCGCATTGCTCAGCTGCTAAGTGTCTCTGTCATATCTTCTGAAAAATCCCTTTGCCAGGATTTCTTCTCCTGGGAAGCTGAGAAGCCTCAGAGAAAAATTTAAATAATAATTGTCTGATTGCTTCTCCTGTGTTTGCTGCTTTGGAATGTGGTCTGGAGATTGTTCATCCAACAGGTGCATGTTTGATTGGTGTCATGTGAATCGTTTTTACTTAATGACCAATCACCATCAGCTGTGTCAGACTCTGAGGCATGAGTCACGAGTTTTTCATTATCATTCTTGTTTAGCCTTCTGTCTGTATCCTTACTCTTTCTTTAGTATAGTTTTAGTATAGCATAATATGATATGATATAATATGATATAATGTAATATAATATAATATAATGTAATGTAATGTAATGTAATATAATGTAATATAATATAATATAATGTAATGTAATGTAATGTAATATAATATAATATAATATAATATAATATAATAATCAGCCTTCTGAGAACGCGGAGTCAAATTCTCCTCTCTCACCTCATCCTGGGGACCTCACAAACTCAACAGCTAAGAGGAAAAAGCAGCAGCTGCACCTGGGCAGGACATGAGACTATTCCCCACCACTGCTGATTAAAGGGGTAATTCCTGAAATAAGGACCATCTCCTGTACATATCCCAGCCCTTCACTCAACATCAAACTCAGCCCCAGCAGCAGCACTGTTTCAGGCTGGAATTTCTCAAGCACCTGTTGAGCTGCAGGATATGGCTCTGTGTTAGCCTGCAGAGAGCTGTGTTGCGAAATCTCCCTCCAGAGAATTTGCAAGCAGCCTCCATTAAGTGGAACATTCCTTAATGTTATGCAAATAAATGTAGAGGAAAATCTGGTGTTTGCTTTGGGTGATGGAGCAGTGGTCCCTTGGTGTGGTTGCACAGCAGGACAAAAAACCCTGAAATATTTTGAGGACAATGGTGTGTATGTACTGCACTGTGTCAGCAGATCTGTCTGGTTTTGCTTTGGGGAATCAAGGAAGCAGAGGCAGTCCTGAAAGCTCAAACTATGCTCTGAACTTCTGCCAGCTACTAATAAAGGTCAAGCTAAAAATGACAAGAATGTGACTAAAACAATACTGCTGTATTTTTGCTCCTCCTTTACACACTAAGAAGAAATGGTGTCTTTATAAATCCATCAATTACTGGAAATCAGGACAAAGATTCCCCAAAATATTGTCATTGTCCTTAGGAGAATACATTTTCTCTTCCAGCTTCCAAATCTTTTAGGATTACATCAGTGTTTCTTTTTAATTAGAGGAGAAATGTACTTTTAAAGGAAAAGCTTAGATTCTCTATTGTCACACACACTAGAATTCCCAAGTTTAAAATGCCAGCTAATATGCTGCATTCAAGAATTTGTGGTAATTTCTATAGACATGGCATTAGCTGTGATACTCTTGGTACTCTAGAGAGTTCTGGATTTCAGTCACATTTATTTTTAGTGTCCTAGCGTCCACCAACATAGTGCAGCAAAAATATTTTGATTTTCTTTCAGTCTGTTTCACGTCCTTTCTGATGCTCACAGCATCCCCAAGATGGCACTATGCCATAGAAATATTAAAAGAGGACACAGAAGTTGAAATTAAATCATGGAAAATAAAAGCAACGACAACATTTTGCAGAACTGATAAAAATAGAATTGAATGTGCATATTTAAACCAGTACATGGAATGCTAAAGTATTGCTAACATTTAATTAACAGCAATCATCAAAATGTATTTTTTACTTAGAAGATTTTTCTGAATATACTGTAGAAAGACTGTTTTATTATCATTTTATATATATATATCATATATGTAATTAACTGTGTACCAGTTTAATGAGGGGTGCTGGCAGTGCCAATCAATTTCTTTGTGTCATCAGTTTAACAGGCCAATCAATTTTAAACACTAACATGGTCAAAAATGTATTTTTCTGGACAATTTTCTGCATGTCACACCATATATGTGAGGTCGTGTGCAAAGGGGAGATTTCCTCAACTCTGCCAACAGCACAAGGGAGAGCCCTCAGCAGCTGTCCCCCTTTATTTGAGTGTGTTCCCTGCTGCCAGTGCCTGCCAGTGCCCAGGAAGGATTCACACTGACAGTTTACAGAGCAACACTCTTTATTATTATCAAATTGTGACAGGTTAAGGTTCAAGGGTTCTTGGTGATAGTGTCTGACTGCAAAAATGTATTCAAAGCAATACATAGACAAGCTGTGATCCCCAACAAAAGTACTCAGGGCAGACAGTGTGATTCTCACTCAATAGGCATCCCTAGAGGGGAGAAGACAGGTTCAGCCTGTCAGCTGATCCCAGCAGTTACAATGGAGTCTTCCTGCAATTTTTCCCATTCTCTCCTTGTTTTTATTTGATTTCTCTATATTTAGTTGGAGCTTGAGTGACCCTAGTCAAACATACCTTTGTTACTGATTGGTGTAGAATTCTCTCACTCTGCTTTTAAAGATACAGCCAACAAAAAATCTAGAGCACATGGCCAGTGAGGGGTGGTTGGACCTTGAAGGTGGGAAGACATTGGGGTGGAGGTGTGTATTAATATTGCAATTAGGTTATAATGAGCCAAGTTTGTCCAAGAAGAGTGATTTTGCCCCACTCATCAGCAGGATATCTTCTCCTCTCTCAGCTGGAAAGTGCCACTGAGTTCCTGTGAAAATTCTAACAGGGCCTGGCCATGGTGTCTCCACTCAGCTCCACCCTCCATTCCATCCTCCTGAGCAGGTGCTGTGCTTGCAGGTTGTGGGTGTGGAGAATCATGGTGGGATTCACGAGGGACAGGACTGTTCATGGTTAATGACTCAAGTAATCCACTACTGGGCTGCCCAGGTGTAAAGTGTGCACCCATCCCTGAGGGCTGCAGCTGGGTGTTGAACAGGAGAAGGACAAATCCTGTGGGCTGGGATGGTGAGTCTCCTCACGCCAACATCCTTACACAAGTGGCTCAACTGTGAGACCTCCCCTCTGGAGAAGCACCAGAGTGTTCACACACAGCATGAAAGACTCATCCCTGCTCATGGGTAATGAACTCACCTTCACTGGTGTCACCAGTGTCCTGTGATGACACGATCCAGTGTAAAACCCTGCCCCAGGGGAGGTACCTTGTCACTCTTGCATCAAGAATAACACAGGAACAGGCAGGAGACAGGATTGTAGAAAGAGCAAAGAAGGCTTTATTCAAGAGAACCACGCAGTTTTTATAGAGGGATACGATAGATTCTATTTGAATGGCTAACTAACAAAAACACCTTCCTCACACACTGTCCTTGAGAAGAACAGAAAGATGAAGTGGAAAAACACCACCTGCAGATTATTTATACTTAACAAGTTATCACATCCTTACAACTCCCTGAAAATTCTCACAAGCCTCTGTAAGAAACACTTGCTGTTTCCCTCTCTCTGTCCTGTGGCATCCACAGTACCTGAGCCTTCCTGAACCTGGACTCTGTTTCCCTGGGCTTCTGCCACCAGGTCCAGACTGCAACCATCACTTTGACAAAACTGCTACCCCACCATTGAGCAGACCAGAGGAAGAGGACCAATGGGATGCTGTCAGGATCCAGGAATGCTGATATTTTCTACTTAATCTACTTCTCTGTCTCACTGTCTCTCTCCCCCTGACTCTTCCTTTTTCTAGTTGTTTCTATTTCTCCCTCCCTAGCTCACATTTGCCAATGCATTCAGAGGGGCTTGTCGCCCTGATTTTTAAAGTTTTTCTAAGCCTTCTGACATTTACATTCTTGTAATGAACTTTCTCACACACTTTATGTAAATAACTTATTGTTTTGCATTCTTTTATAGAAGAAGAGAAATTTGATAGGCTGTTGGTTTGTCCAGTGTCATTGGAGAGGTGGCACTGTCACCCTCCAATCCACTATCATTTTTGGAAATATATAAATGTTAAAATCAGAAATTAAAAGTTCTCTTATTACCTTAAGAGAACTGCGTGTGCACATTGTGTTATTTTGTGTCCTAGCGCAACAGGGGCTACATATCCTGATGTTATTTATGAATCATTTAAAATTTGTTTGTGGTTTGTAGGAAGGCATTCTTTTGTTAAAATTATTGCTACATGGACTACGTCACAAGAAATGTGTTTCTAGAATTCTGTGCTTTATTTTTAGACTGTTCACAAAATGACAAGCAAATGAATTAAAATATGTCTTTCAAAACAGAAAGGTGATACTTAAAGACTTTAACAAGTGTGACAAAATGATAATTGTCTGCCCAGAATTGTTTATTTTTAAGAATTACTGATGAAGATTTGAGAACAGGAGATGCATTCACAAATGCAGGGCATAAAAATGGGCATAAAAATGGAGATAAGCAGAGTAATGACAACTGCCTGCTCTGAGAAACAAAAGCAGCACAATGTCACTCTGCTTATTCATTACAGCTGGGTTCAGTGAGCTACTTAAGCAAGCGTGTAATTTAATTGCTTTCATTCACAGACATACCTACCTGTTTAAAATAAGATGCTGGCAGGGAAAAAAATGGTTAGGTATCTCATTAAACCAGGTTTCTTAATCCTTGAGTGTTCTCCATTGCCTAGAAACATCTGGAAGTTCCCTAGAAAACCATATGTAATCAACATTCCTGGAAGTGTCCAAGGGCAGGTTGGACAGAGCTTGGAATAATCTGGGACAGTGGAAGGTGTCCCTGCCCATGGTAGGGGATTGAAGCTGCATGAACTTCCCTCACAGTCAGTCTATGATTCTACCCCAGTGAGATCAAATACATAATTTTACATGAGTTTTGGAATTTTTTTAAGTATATAGTTCCCATAAAGCAAAGGAGCAGCACACTGGCCATGTTATTGGGAAAATTTCTCCCCTTCTTTGGTTTTACTGCAGGAGAACCCAATAAAAGTAGGTAATTGCCCACTGCAGACAACAACAAGACATCATCTAGAATTTGAATTATTCAGTCAGCAAAAGACTTTGTGGTAAAAACAGACAAGTAGAAAAAAAGATGAGCATTTCACAGCAGGCAGCTCACTTGTAACCTTTGCTCAGTGATACTCCAGTGTTTGGCCCCAAACACATTTCATCTGCTTGTTTGGAGGATGAAGGAGATACTCAAATACAGCAGCATGGGCACCTGTGTCATATATTTGTGAAATTTTAGGTAAAAGAAAAGAGGTTATGTTAACTATGTTTTCACTTGACTGGATCAGCTCCATTTCAGTTTGATATCAAAATCCACAGAATGAAGGAAAGGCTAAAGAGTCTGTAACTTTGACTCAAGACTGGGTCAAAATGTATCTATCATATGGCTGAGTAGGAAACTCTTTATGGTCTGTGTGCCATAAAGAATAAAAGATTGAATTTTATCTTAATATTGGAAAAAAACCCCACGTTAGATGATTCCCTCCCTAAATTTATATTCTTCATGGAATGCAAAATTCTACATTCAGCATGACACTTCAATCAACTTATTTTTGTATAGACTTAGGTCAAAAATCAACAGAGGTACTTTAAAAACTTTTAACAGCTTATTCTAGTTATGAAAGTTAAATCAGGTTTTAACAATGTAAGGTGTTCAGTAGCTTTTCTTTTATTTTCTTTTGCTGTATCTGTAAATCATGAATGTGCTCATTGCCAGAATTGCAATCATTTCAACTAGTCTAAAATTTCAGAACATTTCATTCTGGGATTGCCAAGCTGCTAACAACACTTTTTTATTATTACAGTGTACAGCCAGAACAGAGCACAGACAAATATAAAAAATAAACTAGAAATAAAGCAAACCTTTCTAAGGTTATTCAAGGCAGCAATTACAAGACACTTCACTGTGATCACCACAGGGATCTGCACTTTGTCCCACCTGCCTGCCATATTCATCTCAGCCTGTAGACTTCCACTACAGGACACACACCACGACCTTTAGGGACACACACCACGACCAGCTATACAGCTTTGACACCAGACTTATTTATATTTATTTCCAGGCATGCTGCAGTAAGGAGAAAGATCCCTGATCATACTCCAGGGTTTTGCTGACCGCCTCATATCAAGGCACATACACCAGGACAGCCTCAGCACATGCAGGCTCTGCACTTTTTCTGACCTTTGACATCCACTTTCTGCAACACACAATCACAGAATCACAGAATGGTTTGGGTTGGCATGGATCTTATATCTCATCTCATTCCAACACCCTGGCCCCAAGCAGGAGCATTTTCCACTGGCCCAGGTTGCTCCAAGCCCCATCTGACCTGGCTTTGGACACCGTCAGGGATCCAGGGGCAGCCACAGCTTCCCTGGACACCCTGTGCCAGGGCCTGCCCACCCTAACAGGCAAGAATTTCTCCCTAATAGCTAATCTAAACCTACTCTCTGGTAATTTGAGGCCAAAATAGGCAGAATTTCCTAAAAACTGCTGAGATATCTGTGTCCCATCCCCTCAGCATTGCCTGTCTTTATTTGGCCATGACATCTGTTGCTGCACACACAAAATGCAGGAGAGAGCTGGCTGGCTTCTCTCTGCCTGTGAGTAGCGAACATGTCCCCATGTAGGACTGTGGTGCAGAGCCAGTGGACAGGCCACAGAAAAATAATCTTGGAGAGGCCATAGCCTGATTAAGGCTGCCTTTTGTGAGATCACACAGCAGAATCACGCAGTGGGTGAGGCTGGCAGGGCCGCAGTGGCTCATGCAGTGCCACCTCCCTGCTCCAGCAGGGCCATCCCAGAGCTCAGGGCACAGCAGAGTGTCCGTGTGGCTCTGGAACACGCCCAGGGAGGAGCCCCCAGAGCTCAGGGCACAGCAGTGTCCGTGTGGCTCTGGAACACCCCCGGGGAGGAGCCCCCAGAGCTCAGGGCACAGCAGAGTGTCCGTGTTGCTCTGGAACATCCCCGGGGAGGAGCCCCCAGAGCTCAGGGCACAGCAGTGTCCGTGTTGCTCTGGAACATCCCCGGGGAGGAGCCCCCAGAGCTCAGGGCACAGCAGTGTCCGTGTGGCTCTGGAACATCGCCGGGAGAGCCCCCAGAGCTCAGGGCACAGCAGTGTCCGTGTGGCTCTGGAACACCCCCAGGGAGGAGCCCCCAGAGCTCAGGGCACAGCAGTGTCCGTGTGGCTCTGGAACATGCCCAGGGAGGAGCCCCCAGAGCTCAGGGCACAGCAGTGTCCGTGTGGCTCTGGAACATCCCCAGGGAGGAGCCCCCAGAGCCTCTCTGGGCTCTGCTCAGGGCTGGCCCTGCCCAGAGCACAAGTTCTGCCTCCTGTGAGGGGAATTGCTGGGCTCAGGCCCTGCCCGGGGCTCTGGGGCCTGGGGCAGGGCCTGGGGCAGGGCCTGGGCCTGCTCTGACCTCTGCACACAGGGACACAGGGACAGACAGGGGGACACAGGGACAGACTGGGACACACAGGGGGACACAGGGACAGACTAGGACACAAAGGGACACCCAGGGACACCCAGAGACACCCAGGGACTCACAGGGGCAACGGGGGCATCCAGGGACAACCAGGGACAGACAGGGAGACCGAGGGACACTCAGGGACACCCAGGGCCGAGTCCCCTCTCCCTGGGGCTCCTCTCCAGGCTGGGCAGCCCCAGCTCCCTCAGCCTGTCCTCAGCAGGAAGCAGCAGCATATGAACGAAAAAGCACGCCATTAAAAAATCCCTTTACAGCATCCTGTAAAACACACCCCATCCTTATGGTTCCCCCCGTTTCCCCAGGACAGCAAATTCACCAGCCACAGGCAGATCCCACAGAGTTTCAGCATCTTTGCCTACTCTGGAATTAGGCTTTTCTGTCCTGCTCTGCCTGGACCCTTCCCCATCCTCCACAGGTCCCCCTGCACCAATGATGGTCACATCCTCTCCAGCTGTGAGTTTAAAATGATATATTTTCACATAAACCTGTGAGGTAACTGGTGTGAGAAATAGATTTGTGTCTCTTGCATGTCTTTTCTTCAACAAAAAAACCTTCCAAACAACAATAACAACAACAGCAAAACACCAACAAAAAAAAAAAAAAGACCCCAAACCCCACAAATTCACAAATAATAACTATCCCAGAAACCACTGACAGACACATAACCATTTCGTCTCATCCTATTGATTGATATATAAGATACAACAGGTTGAAAATCACTTTTGGTTTTGTGGGAGATCAATATTTTTATATTTGTTTTACTTTTCTTCTGGCTTTTTTAATTTTGCAAGGATGAGAGTTAGAAGGGCTTCATTTGAGAATATAAATCTTCATTGAAAATATGATTTGCCAGTTTAGTATTTTTTTCATTATGGCATGTCATGTCAGCAGTCCAAGCTCATGAACTGTTTGACACATTTTACCCATCAGTGTCAAAATTTCAAATCTATTCATTACAAGTTCCAATCTGCAAAGACACACTAAAAAGACAACAAATAAGACTTTTAAATCTGGATGGAGAATTTATTGAGTTTACTGATATTGTGGAAGAGCTTTACCAACGAAATGAGAATAAAATATTTCAACTCCTATATTATGATATTACAGGAGTAGCTCCACATAATAGGGTCTCTGGGATAATACAAAGATTTTTAAACAAAAGCTTAATTTATTGTAGAGATCTTTAAATATTAAGATCTAGAAAAAATTATTTCAAGTCTTTTCCCTTATAGAATTGTGTGAAAGTGAGCCCATTTCAATAAAACTAGAAATAAAGTTAAATCAGCTTCCTAGTCAGAAAAAAATATTTTCTAGAAATAATATTTTAAAAAAGAAAAAAGAAATTTAAAAGACATTTCTAATTTCTAAAATTTTATTTATCATATTTTTCCAAGTATTTCTATCTAGCTTATCCTGCTTGAGCAGGAGGATGGGACCTGACAATATCCAGGGGTGCCTCCCAATGTCAAGGATTTAGTTTCATTCTCTTCCTCAGCCACTATTTTGATGGATAATAATGGCTTCACTTCATAACTTTGCATGAATGAATGCAGAATTACTTCACTAGTTTGTATTGGACCCTCATAAGGGTCAATTAGAAGGACATTTAAAAAGGTTTTGGGTTTTTTTTCCTTTTTTCTTTTTTGGTTGTTTTTGTTTTGTTGGTTTTTTGGGGATTTTTTTTGAGGAGAAAATGAGTTTTGAGGCCTGGTAAATCTCTTTCTTAGCATCAAGAGTGGAAACAACCCACCCACAAGTATTTCAGAAGAGATTTAATGCTTTGAAATACATCTCAGCTTTGAGCTGTAGAGATGAGACTGACCAAATTTTGAGAACAACATGCTGTTAGTTGCTGAACACTTGGGACCTTGCACAGCAACATGAGCTTTTTTTTGAATATTAGAGATGTGTCCAATAACCTAATAGGCTGCATGTGTGAGTCCAGTACTAATTATAGATCAATAGAATTTGTCTTTAACACTCAATACTTCATTGAACTGCCTCTGCTGATCTGCCAATATGTCTACAGGAACACTCTATTTCTCCATTGCCCTGAGTGAAAACTCAGCACCTTAGAGATTGACCCTCTTTCTCTTCCTCTTAATCTTCCATCCCTCACATAATATGTGGGATGGACAAAGAAACCTATACAACAATAAATAATACATTTTATTCCTTTGTTTTGAACAGTAGCTCATTGAAGGCCAACTCCTTGACTGCACTGCTGCTGTTGCTCTGAGAATTATCTGGGAAAATATATTAGAAATATAAGAAGGGACAGACTGACAGGAAAAGACGTGCAAAATTTGGAGAATATCAACAAAAAATTGCAAAAATAGCTGAAGCTTTGTTATTAAAGGAAAAGAGCCTGTAGGGGAAAAAAAGGATTAACATGAATTAACCCATTTCAGGTTAAATGACCCATATGGGGTTATTGACACCTGTGAGGTGGTCAATCCCATGGCACAGCCTTGGCAAAAGGTCTGGATAACAACATGTCAGATAAGAATCCCAGTGTCAGCAGTGTCTGAATTGAGAATACAGAGATGTCTGAAGAGGGTCTTGTTCCAAAAATGATCTCATTTATGAGGAAGAGGAATATGTGGAAGTGCAAAAGGAAGCTGAATCTTTTAGGTACTGCTTATAGAAGGGTATTGGGAACTCTGTAGGTGTTCATTGACTTTGTGTGTCTAGACTTTTTGTTTACCTGTTGTGTTGCTAAGAACGATCACAGTTTCAGAGTTTCTTGCTGCTGGTTAATGATATGTCGCTCCTAAATCAATAAACCACTTTAATTCCGATTTAGAGCAAACTATGTGAACTAAGCAGCTTTTGCCTGCAACAATAGGAAAGTCTTCATACTGACTGAAATTATGACACAGTTGGTATGAGAAAGTATTTGTTAATACCGTTCACATGAAACAGGCTTTTTTTCAGAAGAACCCAGCAGAAAACAAGGGAGAAGGACCTGACTATGCTTTATCTTCACTGTCAGAGGCCTTGTAGCTCTGGCTTCTTTTCTTACTCAAGAGATAAAGCACTATCAAGTCTCCCTGAACAGCCCTTCTGAAGCCTCCATTTGTGATCACTCCTGCATGCCTAGTCATGTGGAAACAAGGGGAAGTGACTTCTGTGAGGTTTACAGACATGGGAAAATGTATTGAGTTTCATTGTATATGTCTAAGAAAATCACAACACTAGTATTACTAAAAACCTTCTTCTCAACAGCCAACTCTCTCCTTGCTCTTTTGGCCCCCAGGTTGAATTGCAGGTGAGTTCTTGCTTCCAGGTTTAATTTCCATCACTCAGCAATCTCCTGGGTGCTGATGAAGTATTCCGATTGCTTGCTGAGCCTTGGGAACTCCCTTCCGTTGCCCTAAGGCCTGGATGACTCTTGATGGCAGTATGATACCATTTCTTCTCACAGATCCCAGAATCATTAAGGTTGGAAAAGACCTCCAAGATCATTGAGTCCAACCTGTGACTGAACACCACCTTGTCAACTAAACCATAGCACCACACTAAGTATCACATTCAGTCATTTCTTAAACACTTCCAGGGATGGTGACTCCACCACTCCTCCACATTTGCCGCAATTTTTCATGTTCAGTTGCTCTTTCACCTGATCCAATCACCCTATTTGACGGAACACAACATAAATCACAAAACAAAGCTAAATATACAGTCCAGAAAAATGTGTCTTATTACACATTAAAAAAATATTACGTAAATCAGATATTCTTCTTGTTGTCATTCCTTTCCACCTGCCCTTAATAAACACGCAACTCTGTGGCCCAAAGCTGGAGGGAATCTCCCATGGACCAGAAAACCCCAGGCTAGAGCAAACATACCAGAGGTTCTTTCTTAAAGGCATTTACAGCATAATGGATATGTAGTTCCCTGAAGAATTTCCTTGCCCAGGCAGTTGAAAATCATAATGTAAAGTAATTTGAAAGGTTAATGATCAATTAGACCTGGGGGCAAACATTAACTAGAGGGTTTGAAGGAGTTTGTCCTTTGGGTTTTCACTTTTTTGAGATGCTCCATCAAGCCAAACCTTCAGACTTTAGCTGAAGTGAATTACTCATTCACTGTTTCTTCTAACATGTAATTTTTTTCCTTTGGGGAAAAAAAAAAAGTAAAAAAGCAGAAAGAGATTTCCAACACTCAGAAAAAATAAAAGTTCCTATATTTAAAACATCTCTATAGGTGATGAATGTATATTTTTTCCCTGCAAGAGTTTAATAAGAATATAAAAGTAAACACCTACAGAGCCATGTCTGGCAATGCTATCATCTGTATTTACCTCATGGATTAGAGCTCAGTTTCTGAATGAAATTCCAGTGTGGTTTATACACAGTATCCTTCATCTATCACCCAGTTTTTATTCAATTTTCTTTAACACAAAGGAAAACTTTTGTCACTTCAGTTTTCTAGAAAGGCCTTGCCATTCTGAAAGGAGCCATAGATAGAGAAACAGTCTAATATACCCCACTTTGTGTTCCTTGTGCATTTCCTGTATTGGAAATATCTGCTTCCTTAACTACTGGAAAAAGATCATGGGCTGAATGCATAGACAAGGATCCCAAGATGTCCAGAAGAACTTACTTACTTACTTAAAGAGGATGTAGTCAATAAATACTAGAATTTTTTAGGTTGAAAAAGACCTTTAAGACCATCAAGTCCAACCACTCCCTCAACTCTATATTCTCTTTATTCTATTATTTCCTATAATCCTTCAAGAGTAGAAGAGTAGAAGAGAGTTGAAGAACAGAACTTGTTGCAAATCTTGAGAAATTTAAAATTAGATTTATATCCATCAGAAATGCAGGTACCTCATTCCTTGTTTCTTGTGTTTTATACCTCACTCCTTGTTTCTTTTCTTTTTATTCTTTGTGAGAGTAATTGTGGCCACACTAATATTTTGAGCTGATTTTGAGGAGAGCCTCTACCACCATGACACAACAAGAAACCTGTTCTGTAAAGCTCAGACTACTTAGGATTAAACTACAGCATCAAATGCTGTATTGTAGGAAAATGCTGAATGGGATTAATTAGAGATATTTTAGGTAACAGAAGCACTTTATGTGTCGAGCATAGAGTTCAGAAGACTAATATGCTCATTCTCGTCCATCGGTCTGTTAAACTGCCATAAGCACTGCTAGGTATTAAAATAGGAAAAAAATAGCAAATTAGGTCATGCTGAGATCCATGCTCTGAAGAAATGCTTGCAAAACCCAGCGGGTAGGCTGCAGTATGGCTATGACTTCATAAAGCATCCTGAAAACTTCTTGGAAGGTATTTTTCCATAAACTATTCATAAAGCATCCTAAAAACTTGGAAAGTATTTTTCCTCCTTCAGTGTCCTGCTGGTTAGCTGTTCAACTTCATTGGCTTCATCTGGTTTGGATAAAGCATTATCTTAAGGACTGAACATCTGAGATTATAAGGTATTTAGTTCCCCACATTGCAGTATTCTGTGGCAGAGCTAAGGTGATTTATAGTGGGCTATGAAAAAAGTGTGGATGAATAACCATAAAAATCCCAGGGTTAGGCTGCTCATCTGTTACCATACTGGACCTTATTGTAATGCAGTGAAGAACACAATTAATTCAAAAGCCTTTGACTGCTTTCCATGCACTAGAGGCTTGAGTCTATTAAACCTACATAAGTATTGGTCATTTATTAGGAATGAATTTTAAAATTGTACAAATCCATTTTTTATACAAATAGCAGAAGGTGCCAGACCAGATTAATGACTAAAGAATTGCCTGCCAAATTTCTTATTTAATTAAAACTTTGTCTTTTCGACTCTAAAAATGAGAATAAAACCACTAGAAGTGACTTAAAATCTGTTTTCCATATTAAGTAAAAATAGTTGGTCTTTACTAATAACAAAGTTTTCTGGTTTTTGTGTGAATTAGTTTAAGAAATGGATTGTGCAGCAGAATTTAAGACTCAAATTCCATCACAGAAAAAAAATCATCTGTTCAATGAGAAATAAATTATTAATGTATTCTTTTTACATCGCATTAAAATAAATAATCATTTTATGTTTATTTGTTTAGGCCAGACCAGGCTTTCAGTGTTCCAGCAGCTCTTCATAGATGTCTGAAAATGCAACACTGCCTGAATAATTTTAGGATCTCAAACCATGCAAATTTTGGGTTTGTTGACCATGGGAGGATCTCCTCAACACCTGGTCTACTAATGGGATGCACCTTTCTCAGAGGGGAAAATAGCTCTAGCACAGGAACCAGCAGGGCTTGTTGACAGAGCTTGGGAGGGGAAAGGGGGACAAAGCCCGGCTGGCTTTGATGGGCAGTGGGATGGAGTGCCAAAACTGGAGGAAATGAGCATGGATGGGATCCCTCAATCTGCTCCACGACGTGCTGGCTGTAATGAACCTCACCTGAAATGTTTCTGAATCAGCACACTCAGCATGAGGAACCAACAAGAGGAGGTCAAGGCTTTGGCCCAATGCCAGAGATTCAACATCCTTGGCATAAGTGAAACCTGCTGGGATGAGTCCAGTGATTGGAGTGCCCTGTCGGAAGGTTCCAGGTTCTTCAGGAGGGATAAGCAGAGGCAGAGAGGTGCCAGAGGGTGTGTAATGGAAGAGTTGGGATGTCTGGAGCACATTGAAAACCTCTGGGTAAGAATCAAAGGGCAAACAAGCAATGTGTGTGCCACTGTGGGAACAAAGCTCTATCTGCTACCCTGTGAGGCATAAGAATGGACAAGAGAACAGCAATCTTCTCAGCATCTTCCTCAGCATTAGAAAAGCTGGTATCTTCCTCAGCAGCAGCAGAGCTACATCTTCTGGTCACTTCTCCAGTTCCTTTCTAGTGTATGGTCCAAATCCATATTCTCTTTTCCAATTCTCTTTTCCAATTCTTCTAATGAGCCCTTTACACAGTCCTGGCAGTACCAGGCAACCCATTCCCAAGAAGATGGGTAATAGAAAGTGCTATTAATTCTTTGAACTTCAGCATACTTTGACAAGGAAAATAAGGTACCAGTAAGATTTCCTAATGGCAGGATCTCATCTGCAGGACAACTACAAAACTATTTCAAATAAAAACAATTTCACAAATGCAGAACAGAAAAAGCAATATTTCTCACATTAAACCGGATTCCTGTTTGGTTTTGCCTTCTTCCCCTCTAAAAACATCCTGTAAATATTCACCTGGAATACAAAAGTGCTTCCACAAATGATAGGCTGTTTTTCATCCTGGTGGATCTGTACAAGGGTGTTTTTCAGTTCCAAGGAAAGCATCACCCAAGGGGAACCAGCGCATTACAGCTTAGACATTTGAAGGCCATGCCAACCATTTGATGTTAAATCTCTCTCCACAGCTCCCTGTAAGGTTTGTCTCACCTTGCCTGGGGACTTGTGAATACATTTTGTTGTTCAATAAGACACAATACTAGAAGAGCTACAACCACAGCTCTTAAAGAGTGTCTCAGTAAAATCAGTCTAGGCTGGAATGGTAATAACTTACACTACCACAAGATAAAACTCTCCATTGTCTCAATGAGCTACTTGGGTAACTGGTCTCACTTTCCTCAAGAGCAGACATAGACTTACAATCAGGCTTGGACTTTCCTGAGTACAAGCTCCCTGTCTCCAAATATCACAATGCAACAGGCTCTGCAAGCTTAACACTACATGAATTATTTTTTCAGAGTTGGTAGACAGTGAGCTGCTTAAAGTGATTAACAGTCATTTTCTACAAACTGGATTATTTTTATTATTTAATTCAAAAAGGCACAAAATGAGCTAAGGAAATGTGCTGGAAAAAAAAGTGGTTTCTGCATATTTTCCCTAAATTTTTATCTTTCCTGACAAGGTTTATTAACCTGTTGTTGGCCCAATGCCCTTGATCTCTGGGGTGGGAGGAGCAGAACTCTTGAGGCACTTTCCTTGTCTCGAAGTCACTGAGCTTGTCTCAAAGTTGAGCTTGTCTCAAGCTCAGCTGCAACATCAACTACTCATCCTCTACTCACTGCCAAGCTTTGACAAGTATCTCCAAAGGTCCCTTTGGGCATCAAATCCCAGATCTTTAGAATGATTTGTTATAAACGTTTCCAAAACATCAGGTCTCAAGCCAGAAGTATTTTTAATGATCTTTTTGTATTCATTCCATTGGGGAATCATTCTCTGCCACCTGTTTTTGCCTTCTGTCATCTGATTTCAGTCATTCTGGTGTATCACTCTTACATATTAGGGGAAAACATGCCAGCTGAGAGACATTATGACACAAACCACCCAAAATTCCTCTGCTCCTGACAGCCAAATTTGATGTGGTGGTTATCCCATTTCATTAGACCACCCTTCCCCCATCACCTCTCTCCCCTGTTTTCAGATCAATCATACAATCACTGAGCTTGGAAGGGGCCACAGAAGGTCTCTGCTGCAGTTCAGATGAGGTTGCTCAAGGTTTTGTCCAGTCAGGGCTCAAAAACCTCCAAGGATAGAGCCAGCACAGACTCTGTGCAATCTGTTCTGCTTTATGCCTGTCCTATTTTCAAGCACTGTGCCTCTGAAAAAACCCAAAGCTGCTGCTTGCAGGATGCACAGAAATGGTAACAAAGCAGCAGTGGAAGAATTTAAAGGCAAAAGTAGTCAGGCATACAATTCCCAGAAATAGGCAGGGAATTTGTTGAAAATTAGGGGCTTTGTTGAAAATTATTAGAGATGGAAAGAGAATTTCTTTCAATGCCTGTTTTTCCTGCCCTTTCTAACAATTTACATTTTCATAACACATTTTGAGTACAGAACAACAAGAAACACCCCTCAGAGTTACATAAGTCAAGGCATGGCTTTAATGGAACCCCTCCAACTATTTTAAAACACATCTCGTGGCAATTTCAAAAATTCTGTGGCCAAGACAACCTCTAATTACTGCCTCCTAACATATTCCCTGTTTGCATTTTGTTTGCCATTACTCCACTGTGCAATGTGCTTTACTAGAGATGCTAAATGGTTTTTAAAAATTGATTAAAGTTGACTAAGCTTCCTGTGTCTGCTTGCTCATTCATACATTGGAAAATGAATCAGCACTGATTTAACATGTAGGAATTTCACAACAAGATGCCACAAAACTTGCATGCTGGACCAGAGATATTTAATTATATGACATCTTTGTGCTGGAAAAATATTTAGTCATGTGGTGCTGCTATTTAACTCAGTGGCTTTTCTATCCAGGATAAGCTCTATGTATTACTGGGATTTGGCATAAATGTTACAGTAGTTAGTACTACAGATACAGAAGCATTAATGTTTTTTGCTATCATAGAAATACTTTTAAAGAAGTAAGTTAATAACTAAAAAAAGAATTAATGTTGCTTGGTAATGAGTCTTAGAAGAATTTCAGTTTTATTTAACTTAGAAATTCTGAATCTGACTTTTTGATGCTTTAAAAGTACACAATCTATAAGCTGTGTACTTTTGCAGTGGGAGAAAATGAACTGGAGGCAATTTGAAAAGGAACCTCAAAGAATCTTTTATATACATGCCTTTAAATTTTTATATATATATTTCTACCAAATATAGTAGCATATTATGATAAATATACATATATCTCAAGCTGTTTACTTTCTGCAAGATTAACAGAGACAGCTTGGGTTTTGAAAACAACTAAATAACTGCTTGCTGTAAATTTCACATTAACTGTGTTTTTCCTTTTTAATAAATATTTCTAAAAACCATTACAGCCTTGAAAAATGCAAAATTGAGTGTGACTGGAGAACTGTTTTGACTTGCCTGCTAAGAATGTCGATAGTTATGTGAAAGCATATCAAATTTAGAAATACTGAGAAATATGCTAGACAGAGCTTGAACTTGATGACCTGAGAGAGCAGAATTAATTAATTAGTACCAGTTGATGTATAGTTTGTGTAGGGTAGCTCTAAGCTCTTGGTGCACTGCATCCCTAATTTTGTATGTTATATAAGATGTATAAACCCTCACTGAGAACATGAGCAAGAATGTGTGGATATATTTTTATGCACCAGACAAAAAAATTCTGTTCATCACACAAAGGTCTGTTTTTAAAAGAATATAGGTTTCCTTTCCCCAGCCAAAAAAGAAATCTCTGTTCAGGCTCACACTTTCAAGGCCACCTACATTCAGAAGAGCACAAAAACTGTGCCATGTACATAGATTTTAGGGAAACTTTTCAAAAAGGCTGGGAACATTTGCTGAACTCTAACCTTCATATCCTGAAATGAAGACTTCACGGCTTAGACACTTCTCTTTCTCTCCCTGAGTTTAGTGAATCCAGACTGAAGTTATCAAAGAAAGTTTTCCTAATAGAGAGATTTTAACTGCTGAAGCATTTCCCAAGGGAAGTAACAAAAGTCTGGTACTAAAGCTACTGGAAACCAGCCATGATGAAATCCTGGCACACATAATTTAAGGAAGAGTGCTACACCAGCTCTCGAGGGATCCCCAGGTGTTCTGTTAAATAACTGCACTCAGTGGATAGACAGCACACAATTTACTGGCATTAGCTGAGGGAAAGGGACTTCTCTTTTGGACAGAGGTGAGAATTTGAAACCTCTGAAGAATGACAGAATATTCTGGGCTGGGAGGGACCCACAAGGACCTTCAAGTCTAACTCTGAAGTGAATGGCCCATGCGAGGATTGATTCCAAAACCTTGGTGTTGTCAGCACCCTGCTCTGACCAACAGAACTACTCTGGCATTATGCTAGGGATGCAAAATTCTGTCAGGTATTATAACAACATCTTCTGATGTTTTGGAGTGTGGCATTCACATTCTGTGGTCATGATTTCTTTGCCCGGGATTTTTCTCCTGGGAGGCTGAAAGGCAGCGAGAAGCCTCAGAGAAAAAGAAAACAATTCTTATCTCATTTGCTTTTCCTGTGTTGTGCTCCTGTGGAATGTGTTTGGAGATTGTTTACCCACAGGTGATTGCTTGATTGGACTTTGGTGTGATTTTTTTTGACTCTTTGGCCAATCAGGGCCAAGCTGTTTTGGGATTCTGGAGACAGTCACGAGTTTTCATTATTATCTTTTTAGCATTGTGTAATTATCATTTTTGTATTCTTTAGTATAGTATAGTATTCTTTAACATATTATAGGATAAGAAAGTAATAAATTAGCCTTCTGATAAGATAAAATCAGATGCATCATTCTCTCCCCTCGTCGGGGTTGCCTGCATTTGCAATATTGGAGCTTCAAAGCTATGGTTGCACCACAGTGAGGAAGAGAGCAGACATTTTTTTAAAGTTTTTCTGCAAATCCTTTGCACACACACATATATATACACAACATTGTATCATCTACAGTCATACAGTATACAAACAGACATAAAACTCAGCTTGTCATGCAGCCAGAATCTACTGAAAGCAATGGGGACTTGTTGCTATGGAATTCTACATCCTGAAAGAATCCTTTTAAACCTCTTTGTTGAGCCAAATGATTTGTAAGGGTGCCTCTGGGTTGGTGCTTTCAGCTATACCATTTAGTGTACATAGGCTTGTGCCAGAAGAGAAAACAGGACAAATAACTTATCTCATCTTTAAAAAAACTCAAATCCTTGGCTGGCTAGAGTTTACACTAAAACTAGGAGGGAAAACTTGTGTTATCATTTGATTTCTGCATTGTTATGTTATTAACTATCATCTCAGCTTTCTCTCTCTGAAATGTGCATTGGATTAATTTTGGTAATCCTTGTTTGAAATGTAATTCAAATTTCTTTATAAGGCAGGAAAGAGAAGAGGTCAGGGTCTAATTAATCAAAGTGACACCCAGCTTGTATCTATCTTTTCAAAAGTAAGTATCAGTTTTCCCGAAACAAGAAGAGAAAAAATATTTAATCCTAATGACATCCAAGGTTCAGCAATATTTTTCTGGACTGTGGTGCCTAACAGAGATAGATGATGTTATTTTACCTTCTAATGGAAAACTGCAGAAAGATAAAAGGTAATTGGGAAAATAAAATTCTTTTCAGGAAGCTATGAATTTAACTCTCTTTAAAGTACAGATAATTCTCTTACTAAGCCCTTAAGAGGAATGATCATGTTTTCTGCTGCACTGACAATGAAAGGTAATCCAAGGAGATTATATTTTAGCAAATCATTAATTACATAGTTCAATATCTTAAACTGTATGGTAAACAGAGAAGATGAGCCAAACAACCCAAATCTGTCACTGCTTTGTGGCGTTAAGAAGCTGATGAGTTTCTTTACCCCTGAAGAGATTAATGTGAGGTTTTTTTCAGCTGTTTGTTGTGAAGCTGTGTACCTTAGATCAATAGCAAGGACACAAATTTAGGTGTATTCAATAGGTTTTCCCTCAATTCAAGTGCAGGAAACTGAATCTTTGTGAAACATGCTTTTACAAGTGTAACAATTCAGTAACATAGAAAAAGAAACCATTCAATCACAGCCTATCCTGAGCTGGAGTGACCCACTAATAGAAAAAAGTACTAAAAAGGAGAGAGCAGAGTGAGATTAAATCAAAAGTGTGTTATAAGCCTCAATGACTGTACTGAGATGATTTGTGTTAAAATGTAATGGGATGAAATTTTAAAAAACCCAGAATTATTTTATATGTGTGATTGGAGGCCAGATGAGCGTACAGAAACAAACCCAGGTAAGCTACCCTCCCTATTTTCTCAACCTGTGCAACTGTAGGGATCTGGTCTTGGGATCATGGAGATAAGGTGGAAAGGCTGCCATGGTCAGAGCATTGCAATGGAGAGATCCCAGCTCTGTAGGAATGAGAGGATGCAAAGAGGGGAAATGGGCCTTGCCCTTCATGTGGGAAAACATTGAGGGTGCATGAAGCTGTGCCAGAGGTTGGATGAGGAGACAAGTGAGAGTTTACGGGTTAGAGGAGAAAGGTAAAGGTCTGCTCCAGGCTGCCTGACTGGATGAGGACTTCTATAGAGAGATAGGAGCAGTTCTGGTCCTCATGGGGTTCTTCAATCACCCTGATATCCTCTGGAGAGACAGCACAGCAGGGCATGAGCAATCCAGAAGATTCCCGTAAACCAGCAAGGAAAATTTCCTCACCCAAATGGCAGAGTAGACAACATGGAGATATACTTTGTGGTACCTCACACACACCAACAATGAGGACCTTCTTGTGAAGGTCAAAGGTATTATTGTCTGTGGTGGCCATGGGACTGTAAAGTGAAGAATAATTAAGAGGAGAAAGAAGCCTCCCTAAAGGTTATAGAGCTATTGGGTAAGACATGAGCATGCTGACCTATCTGTAATGATGTTTTCTTGTTTTGATTGCTTTGTTTATCCTGCCAATTCTTTGGCAAGTGGTGTTGGCTAACACAAACCTATCTTGCACATTCCCATGTAGTTTCAACCTTCTTTGAAACAGAAATCTCTGCCTGCAGTCAGCAGCCCACTTGTCCATTTTACATGTGACCAGTGGCTGTAGATAGAAGCAGCAACATCTTCAATAGTCCACAGAAAACCAGTTCCATCCATAGTAAAGAAACAGTTCCTACCTTGCATGACCAACACGTGGATTCTTCACCATCTAGAGATGGATATTGTCTTCCATTTTCTTGCCAGATCCAAGAGCAGAAAGAGAATTAGCCCAGGATCTGGATGGAAGGAGGAGAAACAGTTCACCACAGTCCTACAGATGTCAGTTGCAGCCTACAAAAGTAATAAAGAAGATGTTAGCAAACTTTTATTGAGAATGAAGGCAGGTTTGTCAAGGTGAGCCTGGGAGTGCCACCATAAACTTACACGCACAGGCACAGTGAAAAGTAAGAGATAACTTTTAAAATGCACTTCAAAAATCTCTTGATGTTTGGCAGCTAACAATTTTTCAGCACTTTGCCTGGAAATAGTGCTTTGCCTCCTCCCAGCCTTCTGCACATTGTACTTATGTCTCCATGTCACTGAAATGCAACAGTCAGGCACCTCTCAAAACCTTTCATTAAATATACAAATGTTGTTATATTTTTAAAGGGAAAAGTAGTTTAAATACTTCAGTTTTGAGCTATAGAGATCTTCTCTGCGGCATAGAAAAGGTAGATAAGGGAAAGTATAAGCAAAACACAAAAATGGAGAACTACATCTTTGATGCCTTTAATCCTTCAAATTGATAATGATAATCCAGTACCAGAAACAAAAGAAAGTACTAGGAAAATCCCAAGACATTAGATATGCAATGCAAACAGACTAGTCTGACCTCTTTATAAATCACAAGAAATAAGAGTCTACATGACTAAATCAGCTACAACACTGCCTAATTCCAGTAAGCCATGGGTGAATTTTAATTTACAGCATGTCTAAATGTGATCGAGAATACTTGGAAGGCCCTAATGTTTCAGATATTTTTCAACTTCCTTTTTTTGAAAGGCAAACTCTGAAGTTCATGGAGACGATGAGAGCTTGCAAAAATCCAAAGTTTAAAAATAAGCATTTTTAGATTTCTAGTTTTTCACAATTAATTGATGCTTTCAAGCTCTGAATAATTTATAATGATAGCAATCAAAAGGAGCTGAAATAAAGTTTTGTGATTAGGAAAATAGTGGTTATTGATGGTGTTGTATGTTTGTTTATGGCATTTTTTTGTAGTAGTCAGTGCCACCCAGAAATTTCATTTGAGAACCAATTCTTTCCAGAGAAACTGGCTGCCTTTTCCCCAGAAGTGTTCAAGGCCAGGTTTGGATGGGGCTTGGAGTAACCTGGTCTAGTAGAAAGTTTACATAGGCTTTGATGCAACAGGATAATCTGTGAGTTCTGACTCCATCCAGCACAAGTAGTTTATACCCTGAGGTGGATGTCTGGCTCTGCTTGAATCTCTAGAGATTTGCTTTGGGAATATCAACCCCAAATCTCCACTCTTTCCTGAGATCTTGGATACAGCACAAGTCACATCATCCAATTATCCTTAGCATTCACTTTTCTCTTCCTGTTGTCACTAAATCAGGTTGAACTTTGGGAAGCAAAAAAAGCAACCTGAGGTCAACAGCAGGCCCTGGACACAGATGAGCAGATGACCACTGGAAAAGGTGTAGGTATGACTATTAGACAGGAATTTGGCTCTTGGGTGCTTTTCTAAAGGATTTCAGGGAGGACATGACAGGCTGAACTGGACTAGAAACCCACCAGATAATGGTTCTCTGGACCCTCTGGTTTAAATTGGAGGTGCAGGGTCATCTGTTGCAAGCTTGTTTTGAAGACTTGCTGGGTTGCCTCAGGGCCTTTTCTCCTTTTAAGAATATATTGTTCTCTAATCAGTTTCTTCTGCATTTGAAGCACAGAACAGATGCACAGACTGTCCTGGCTCCAGATCTTATCATTAATTGTCCCTCTCCCATAAAGAGAGGACAAGCACCTTATTTCAGCTTGCATTAGTGACCATGCCACAGTCATTACTTGTCCCAGTTTGTCAGCAATCCAGATGATTCCCTTCTGACTTGCTACTCTTCCCATTTAGGTTTGGATAAGTTTCCTTCACTTTTCTAATTCAGAATGAATTATGCTGAGAGTAGTGTATATATATATATGTTAACAAAATATTGTATACGGGAATTAGAGGTAAGCCTTATGCCAAATTCTGCCTATAATTCTTCAGTTCTGCACAGTAGATGATATTCAGTCTCCAGCCATTTAATATACTGCCTGATTTACTTTTGTTCACTGTTTTGGATAAAGGAAAAAGCACCTTAAATGGAAGGTGGATAGAGAAATCAATTCCAAATGTATAACTTTAAAAATGTACTATTCAGCCTTCAATGTGTCAGTTGCAATAGAAAAGAATTAGCAGTTTTAGCTCTTGCAGGTATATTTTCATGTGGTTTCATGTATTCTATAAGGTGGCAACACAGGACATGAAAGTTGGAGATGAGGGTAGAATAAGAATTCTACAGTTCATATAAATAAATACAAGGGTTGTTAGAATCCCATCTCTACACTATCAATCAAAGATGCCAATGATGAGCAGCACTGCCATGTACTGGTCTAGAAAAATATCAGGGCCTTATTTCTGCATGGAAGAAGTAACAATTTATAAATTCACCCTATGAAAAGCAGAAAATAAGCCATCTACTCAACGTACAACACTCACATTCCTTTAGCTGGGCCATGTGTTTTTTAGAAAAATCCCTTTTCTACACAATATAAAAAAGGAAATTAAAATGGTAGTGCTAATACTTTATCTTCGAGTCATATTGTGGTCACTCTCCAAAAGGAAAGAACTCTCTGTCAAAGAAAGGAGCATCAAGGGACATCCTAGAGGGGTATGGTTCCATTTTAGATGTTTTTAGCCACAAATATTTAAATTTGGTACCCAGTGGGTGAGTAAAAGGCTGATGCAGCTCTTGCACTGGGAGGGAGAGGCCAAAATTAACAGCGATGGTGAAGTTTTGACCATTTGACCATTTAGTCCTTCTTGCATGGACACATACATAGAATCAGAAGTTTTCCTTTTTCAACACTTTTAACATGAATATTTCAGTTTATAATCGTAAAAGAGAACACCAGATGAATTTTTAAAAAGTCGAATCTAGATCTAAACTTTCCGTCTCAGATATATCATTAGATTAACAAGTTCAAATTTTAAAATTCCCTTATAAAACCTCTCAGGCTGATCTATAGATTATATATAAAGTAAAGTGACCCAAACAGGTCTGAAAGCACTGATATATTGCACCATAGGTTGATATATTCTTATTAAAAAGCAGCTATGGATTGCTCAAAGGAAAATTTATATTTCAAGCAGTGGAATAGAGAGACATCATAAAGTTTTTAATATAATTACTGGATGCCTTGTGATTTGGAGTTCTTTAAAGCTACAATAAAAAAGGCATTTAAAAATAAATCACTATTCAAATATCTGTCAATTTCCATAATCTTTAATATAGCCAAAGGAAAGAATAATTTATTTAAAAATTTAGAAGCTGAATAGATAATAGAATATATCTTTAAAGTGCATGAGGGCCTCTGCTATTAAAACCAACATCTACATTGGGGCTTTCATGCAGGTCTTAAAACCTTTGCTGCTTTTACTTTTATTTCTGAAATAAAAGTCAGCTACAAGGGCCCCAGTGATATAAATTGTGCAGGCACATCTAAACTGAAAATTATGAATATTCTTGTAACTTTAATGGGGCCACCAGTAAACTGAATTGTAATAAAAAATTAGCTATTCATTAGTCTAACTTCAGATTAAAAGCATTATCTCAGCTTTAGAAAACATTAGAGACCTTTGGTCTTGAGCCTTTTCTTTCTTAACTGAGTTCAAAATTTAATCCAGCAACATCCAGCTCTCATTTTGAGTGGCTTCTACTCAAAACACAACAATAAACAAAAGCTAAATATTTTCAAAAGTGTATGTCCATAATATAAATTATCACAAAGTTGCCTATGACACTGATCTCATAGCTAGCATAGTGATCGTCTTGAGAAAATTAACCTGATTTGCCTTACAATTTCACAATCCTGCTAGTCTAATCTAATTCCAGGTTTTGGTTTTTTTCAATAGTTGTATCTATTATTTTATAAACATATGTTGCTGAGCCGCATTTGGGGATGCAGTAAATTATTTCTGTTTAGAACAAGATTAATATCTTTGCTGCAGCTTCCTGATGGATTTTTGGGATTGCATCAGTCTCATGACCACTGCATGCTTTTGTCTCAGGACTTTTCTCAAAGGAAATGACAACAAAGATATTGAACTGGTTTAGGAATATTTCTCTTCACCATTACATTGTGGGAATTGTATCTATTGAAAGCTCTTTCTTCCATTCAATTTAGATAGAAAATGTAGACCTTTGAAGAATGTCTGAGTATGATTTTAAAAACATATATTTACTTAAGTACATCTCAGACTGAGAAAGTTCTGGCCAATAAATTTCAAAGAATTCTTCATGATCCAAGAAGCCCATGAAGTTTTCCAAAGTGCCTGCAATATTTGTGAAGGAAGTCAGGATCCCCTGACTGTTGTATGCAGGCACACAGCCCTGAAATCATGTTTACAGCCCTCCTCTTAGTCCCATTCCAGCAGATCCATATCTTCCTTGACCCAGATCCCCTGAGCTGGAGCAGCTCTGCAGGTGGGGTCTCACATGAGGGGTTCAGGGCTGTGAGAGCTCCCATTGCCAGCTCGTGTCCAGTTTTTCTCCTCCAGTATCTGCAAGTACTTCACCTTAGAGAAATGGCTTAATTGATTAGTTTACTAGAGATCTAAACCACAAGAATCAGAGCTTTTTGTCATTACATGGTGTGTTTCCCAGGTATTGAAGTGTTGGAGAAGCTGGTGGAAGTTCTACCCTCTCAGGCTGATCAGTTTCTTGGTGTTTCTGTGCCATTGGTATTATGATATCAGCCTAACCATCCTCACTGCATCCCTTGGACAAATCTGTTCTCAGTCTGTACGTTAAGGATTAATGTTAGCTCTAACTAGAGACCAAGTCAAACATGGACAGCTTCCAGGAAAGCTATTTCCTGTTTCCATATAAAGGACATTATTTACAGCTCCCACATGCAATACACAATTAGAGTAGTAAATCTATTTATTCACAGAAAGAATCATGAGTGCCAAGTAAATAGGAAAACTTAGAGGCAAGTATTATAAATGCATTACTTTTGCTTGGAACACTATTAGCTATTAACAAACATGTTCTAACAAACTGAAAACTGTCCAGAGGCTTAAGTGCTAAATCTGCATAAAAACCAACTGATTTTTAGCCTGTTTGAGTTCTTTTCTGTTTCAATTGTATGCTACTTTCAAAGGATGGAATGGTGTATAGCTGCCTTTGGTTAACACCACATTTTGGTTCCAGGTGTGTCAGTTTCCTTTCTTCCTCTCACTCAGTTTGCAACTTTGTCCATTCTTATCTTAGAAACAAAATCATGGAATATTTGAGAATGGAAGAAACCTTTTTTGGAGATCATCCAGTTCTATGTCTTCCATTAAGCAAGCTACTCAGGGCCTTGTCCTGAAAAAAAATTAAAGGAAATTTGACCTACAAAATCGCAGGAATTATTCTAAATTCTCACCCTCTTCCCCCTTCCCTTTTGGGAGAAGATACTGAAAACAAGAGATGGTAAATAATGTGAAATCTATCCATATTTCAGCACATATTATCTCTAGATTTTCCTATTTCATTCTTTTAAAAAGCCATTGTAACAACAGTTGGCAAAGATATCTCTACAGAACTCAATTTCCTTTGCTTTTATTTTAAGTCTTTTTAGGAGTGAATAAACAAGCTAAGCTATATAAAGCTAAACTGCTAACACACCTGAACTTTGTCTTCCCTCTTAGTAAGACTGAAATGTGTACAAAGGGCTCCTTCAAGCCTATCTGCCTGCAACTACCATGTTGCAGGTTTTCCACTGCAGTTTTCAGGCCAGCCAAGAAATAAAAAATGTACTGTTAAAGCCAACAAATTATTCCACCCGCTCCAGAGCAACATGTTTGTTTGTTCTTGTCCAAAAGAAAGATATTTCATACAATAATTCAGAAGCAGATCAATGCTGTCCATAGAGGAGAGGTCCCTGAGCATAGGGAATCAAGTGTTTCAGATTTTTTCTTGGTTACTGAGGAAGAGTAATAATGCCTTTGTTATCAAATACAGTGTTCTTAGCAGAGTCCAGCTTTATTCTATGTAGTATTTATATGTTATTTCAGAGAGAAACAGCAAGACAATAGAGTGACTTTTTTTTCAGTATCTATAATTTCTTACCTTTCCTATTCCCCCTTCCCTTTTAATTACCATCATTTCTGCCTTATCTCAGAACATCTTAAAAAACAAGTCTAATAAAAAAAAGAAAAAGTTTTAAATAAAAAACTGAAAAACTAAAATAAAAATGAAAATAAAATCTAATAAAGTTGAATTTGCATCTCATAACACACAGTCCATTCATTATGTTTCATAACTTTTTTTTCTCCAAGCATTTCTGGTTGTTTTGCTTAATTTTAACTTTAACCCTCTGTGATCCCATAATGACATTTTTTTACACTTTAGAATTGAAATAAACAATGGTTTTAATTGAATGGTATCAAATTTGAAAGGAAATAAGGCCAAACCACGTCTCAGCTAATTGTTTGGATGGCTTTAGCTTTTCAGTTTAGTTGAAAAAAATAAAGGTAAATCATACTCAAAAGGAGAGGAAATTCTATCCTTGGAAGGTGAATCTCCACAAATGTTTGGTATGCATTTTTTTACAAGCAACAAATCTCTCAAGACTTCAGGGGTTGCAAACATCACGTGTGACACAAAACCTATTAATTAGCCATTAACTCCTAGTGTAAAGATAATGTACTTTTCCCTTGTAAACTTCTGAAGAAAACTAAAATGCAACTGTGAAACAAACAGCAGATTCTCAGGATTACAGCTATTTATTTCCTCAGTTACATAAATGAGTGATTATTAAAAAATTCTGGCACTTATACCATGTTCCAAGGTGATGTCAGCAAAAGCACCTTGTGACTGGAGATGTGCTACAGGTTCTTTAAGCTGCCATTGTCAGCACCAATATGTCAAGCATCACTAAAGAGCACAATTTAAATTCAACAGAAAAACACAATTAAAAAATCAAATGATAAGTCTGATTCTATAGATGTCCAGAGATACTGATGTAACTAAACTTGGCTGAAAGAAAAAGAGATATGAAATTAACTAGGGAGAAATCTCGAAAAAACCATCATGCTGCATCCTTGTCCCAAAGTAGGATTTGTATATAAAATGCAGTGAATATTTTTTGTCCCTATTTATTACAAAAAAAGACCAAAGATTCTATCAAAAAAATTTTAAGCAGTAAAAAGGCCTAATCAATAAAATCTGCCACCATAGTATAGCACATAATTTTTTATCTATTTAATAATTCAGTGCTATAATATATTACAAAAAGTAGAAAACCCAATCTTAAAACAAATATAATGACAAAACCACTAAACTATTAATTTTCCCATGAGTTTTCTGGGGATTTGAGCATGATCCTATCAAAACCTGAACAGAATGCCAGTTCCAAAAATCTTATATAACAACGGACACCACTTCTGTAAAGATTCATTTATATAGCTCTAATGCCATGGGCTTGCCTAAACTTGGATAAAATATCCAGTTCAGATATATGTGAATTGTTAGGGTGCAAAGTTGAAATCTTGAGAGTTCTGCAGGCACTAGATGCTGTTTTTATTACAAATTTATCAGCTATCTCTGCTTCTCCCACTGCAGCCTGTTCCATTCACCTAAAATGTTTAGGGGCAGAGCCACCATGCCATTCATTCTGTTTACATTGTGACCAGAATGTCAATGCACACTGAAAGTGGCTGCTTTCCAAATCTGAAACGTTTATAAATCTAAGGAAAAACCACATAAACAATGTCTTCTGTGTGTCCCATCACCCACCCCTCACCAGAGCACTGGATTGACTGTTGTATCTTGAGCTCAGCCTATTGATCTGGAGTACTAGCAGAGAAGGTGGATCATTTTCCTTCTGCCTGCTGCCCTGGTGCTTCCTCAAATCTTATTTAAAAACAAGCACTGACCTGCAGATTCATATGCAATCAGTAATTTCTATGACACTGGATGCTCAATTATATATAATTACTAAATTGCAAACTATTAGGGAAGATTGTTCATTCTTTCTTTTTTTTTTCCTCCCCGGCTTCTTTGCCCTCCTTCCCCTTTGTTCCTGAGAGTGATATTGATAAAATAAAAAGTAAATAAGTTTCAGAAAATAGTGGAATTGTTTCTTCTGTCAGGTATTTAGACCAGAAAACTCAGACAAGTGGCTGTCTCCCAGGGAAAGGATGACTTTTCAAATTAACCCTAGTCATGCAATATTTTTAATTTCTTCTCTTTGCGTGCCACAGAAGAAGCAGAATTACAAGATTATGTTGCAGTAAATTTTCTTTCAATTAAGAAAGAGTGAAGCTTGAGTTCTGTGGCATTCAAATCTATCCCTTGGATCCCTAAGAAAGAGAACTTTTACACTTACATGTCATTAGTCAATCAGCAGAAAGATACAGAATCAGTGTATTTGGAGCTCAATTCTCCACTCATTTAAATCATCTGGAGTAGCAGCTTCTTACACATCCCAGTGAATTCCTCCTGTAGAGCAGTGAAGTATGCAAGAAAAAATCAAGATGTTCCAAGCAAACAAATACTGAAATTTCTATATGATTTCCCATATTTTGCTTGCACATATATTTGTTGCAGAAGAACACAACTGGAACAATGTTCTGTCCTTAGCAAGATGCTCTAGTGTGGCATTCACATTCTCTGAAAAAATCCCTTCACCCAGGATTTTTCTCCTGGGAAGCTGAGAAGCCTCAGAGAAAAGGAAAACAATTCTTATCTCATTTGCTTCTCCTGTGTTTTCTTCCTTTGGAATGTGTTTGGAGATTGTTTACCTATAAGTGATTGTTTGATTGGATTCTGCTGTGAGTTGTTTTGAATCTTTGGCCAATCAGGGCCAAGCTGTGTCGAGACTCTGGAAAGAGTCACGAGTTTTCATTATTATCTTTTTAGCACTGAGTATTTTTTCTGTATTCTTTAGTATAGTATAGTATTCTTCAATATAATATAGTATCATAAAGTAATAAATTAGCCTTCTGAGAACATGGAGTCAGATTCATCATTCCTGCCTTTGTTGGGGCATTCCCTGCAATCAATACTCTAGATAGGCACCTTGAGTAGAGGGGATGGGCAACATCCTGAAAAGGTCCTTTCTCACCTCAAACTTACTGTGGCTCATGAATGTATGTACACCTGTACCTCACCTAGGGAATCAGAGATCAGTGGGGCAAAAATGCTGAAAATATTGATAAGCCAACTCCAAAAGCAAGGATTCTAGCTGATGGGTGATTATTATCAATACACACAGCCAAGGGCTGGCTCTTGCTTAGCAGTGACCTGCTTAAACAATGGGTGATACCAGGTTGTCTTCCTGCCTTGCTCTGCAAAAGCAATGGGGATGATGTTATTGGCCAGTCAACACACTTTGCATCTTGCTGGTTTTATTCCTTGCAGGTGACTTCCTAAATCCCATTTGTGCAATTTGATCTCTTACAGGTACATATTATTTACACATTTGTGGCTGGATGTGTTACAAAGCACTTGATGATATAAATGTTAGCAAATCACGATGCACTGTTGTTGTTAAACTGTATTCTTGGGTTTTGTTTTGTTGTCTTTGGGGTTTTTTTCCCCCTGTAGGAAAGTGATTAGTTCCTTTGTACTCTGCATGATTTGAATAAACACCCTGTAAATCTTTGAGGTTGCATATGCAAACAATGAAGGCCCAGACTTTGCTTCCATCACTATATCCAAATGTGTATCGTTAACTGGGTATTAAATGTGTTAAAATTTATAGCCTACAGTATTCAAGTACAAGTAGAAATCAATTATTGTTTCCTATTAAAGTAGGAGTTATGGGCTATTAAACAATGTCTCAAATGGACCAAGGTTATTACTGGAAAAAAAAATTAATGGGAAACATTCTAACTCAATACACTCATGAGCTCTCACAGCAAGACCCTTAATTGTTAGTGCTTCAGAATGATGTAGCATTACTGATCAATACAGAGGTAAGAATGGCCATCAGGTTTTATCAGACCTCTGTGTCATGAAAACTAATGAAGTTTATGGAAAAGTGACACATGTGCTTGCAGACAAGTGAAAATAAATGAATTTGCTGCACAATTATGTGCAACTAAGTGGCAAGTCCCTGATGATACGATACTTTCATGGCACAGCTCAGTACAATGCACTTCATATGGGTTTCTAGTGTACTCCAAACACTGATGGAGCTTTCTGAGAAAAAGCAAAATATAAAAATGGAGATAGTTATTTAGTACATTTTCAAATCTCTAGCCAGTCATTCAGATGACAGCTAATTTAAATAAATTTTTCAGTTAAGAGTGTGAGACTTGGTAATAAAAGCATTGCTAATATTCAAATATAATAAATATACTACACTTACTTTATTCACTAAACAGATTTTTTAAAAATAATATTAGATTTGTTAATAAAAGTATACCAATGCTGCAATTATTCTTTCAGTTTTGATCCAAATCCCACAAGAGGCAATTGAAAATCTCCCAATGCCTCAGATGGAACAGGATCAGGCTCTTCTGTTTTTAAATTTACTTTTGCCTGGGAAAGAGCACTGATGTCTATTAAATGGTGGAAAAATGAGTAACTACTGGCTAATTTTAAGATATAAAACCTTTATCTATGTAAAATACTGCATAATACAGTTTATTAATGGGTAATTGCAAGGAAATAAGAAAAAGCCAAAATTGCCTTGCAAAATGACAAGTAGAACCATATTCAAAGATGTCTTTATTTATTTATACATTAAATGCTGTCGGTATTAGATGTGTTGTTGAAAGATTTCATTCTACTATGTAGTTAAACACTTCTTTTACATGCTTCCCATCAATCACTGGAAGATGGAATTCGGAAAACCACATAACCATTGAGTTCAAAAGTAAACAAAAACATTGTGTTGTTTTAGTGTGCAATGGAGAAGAAATTAAAAAAAATGTAATTTGAAAAAAGTAATTAAATGAATAAGGATGAGATAGTCCTCTTTTAACCTGTAACCCCCAATATTCTAATACTGGTAAAAGGTAACCTTGGAAAGACTTGCCTTAAGCTATCAGAAAATTCTTGATGTCAAAATTCAATTTTTAACTTAAAGGAGGGACAAATGAGGATGCAGAAAGCCCATCCCCACCACCCTACCTAAACAGGGAGGGCTACACAGGCTCTCAGTGCATTGACACTCCTCCTTTTTCACTCCTTCTTTCTCCTTCCCCCAAAATCTTCTATCCTAAATCATGTCCTCTAAAGGACTCTTCCATTGCAGATGGGCACTGCAAAGCCACTGTGAAATGACTTCCTCAATTTTACCAGGTCTCTAATATTTTAAAATTAGATGCTCATATAATTATACATGCTTATATAGTGATGCAATTTTATGAGTACATAATTATAGTGTAATTGTCCACTCTTTTAAGATTTCTCCTTACTCAAGGGAAAAGGGAGTTAGGAAACTAGAGTTTAAGAGCAATTTAAAGAAATTAGATGTTAACTCGTTCAAATCAAATAAATGGTGCCTGACAGGAGACCTGTGGGATCCTTCAGTCACACACTCCACATATACACTTATATGGAGCCATTCCAACAACACTGGTCAAGTACTTAAAAATTATTTTCCCTTTTTAGTTGCAAAGATTATGAGAGGCAAGAAGGAAACACTGGTGCTTCATGATGTGGAAAAATTATAAGTACACTGTTTTTTCTGCAGGGATGGCAATGATTCTGTCTCATATGTTCAGCAAGAAAGGAAAGTTAAATCCATTTGGTGGTGAAATAATTCTGAACAAAATAATTCAGTCAATCCTATTAAATATTTCAGGCTGAACTAGTCCTTCCCTTATTATTTTGAGGTCTCTGTAGGCTGAGCAGTTCAATGCCAAATGTGCAGTGCAGCCCAGTGTTCCTTTCTCACCAATTTCCACTTCTGAAGAAAGAAATGAGCTCTCATGCAGATCTCTTTTACTTGATTTTTCCCACCTTGGAAGCTCCATCCTGCTGGCACTAATTACTCCTGTCACTGGGTTCTCTAAGCCACTGACAGATTTTAGCACCAAGTGCAATCCTGCTTAGGACAGACTGGGAAAGGAACTTTCTTTAGAGTGAGGGAGCTGTCTCTTTCCAAAAAACACAAGACTGATCAAGCAAAACATTCAAAGAAAAGGTGTCTGAAGATTCTCCTTTATTCTTAATTTTTTGAAATGTCTCTATAATATACCATATGCAGATAAAACATCAATCCCCCTGCAGAAACCTAGGAAGATACCCTGCAAACATCCTTCCAAAGCTTTTTGTTTTTTTAAATATAAAATGTCAAGAGACATTAGAAATCACTGTGGAATCCCCATGTTTTTAGATATTGGTTATTCAACAGAACAAGGATCTGAGCAACCAACATGAGCTAAAGGCTCAGACTTGCTTCTAGCAGGGGATTTGACCAGTAGAGCAACCAGGCTGAACTGGGCTGTGATTTTATGATTCTGCATTTAAGGAGTGTAATTTAGTGACAGACAACTTGATTTAGCTTATTGTAGCCCTTCAGGCCTAGGGAAAGCACTGAGATTTTTGGAGCATCTCAATTTTCTGGAGGGGGCCATGTGTGGGAGGAATGTGCCCCACCTCTGGCTGGGGCTGATGGGAGTCAGGTCACAAGGGGACAGCAGACTTTGAGAGTTCCTGAGGAAGACAAGGGAAGTCATTGTTGATTTCTGAGGAAAATTTAAGCTGATCTAGGCAATCAAGGGAAATGTTTTAAGAAAAACGGAGCGAGACTTTGTTGCTTTCTCTACCTTCCCACTGCCTTTGTTTATAATTTCAATAAAAATATCTTAGTATTTGACTCTTTGTGTCATGCTAGGAAGTTAGATGGAGGTGTCTGAACAAAAGGAAGTACACTCAGAAGAGACTGACTTTATTATTTCATACTATATATGGTCTTTGTGACTAGAGTGGTGTTGTTGATTCAGGGTTTGTGTGTGACTGTCACACACAGAACAGCTCTGATTCCATTTGTTCTATGAAGACAACTACTGTTTTATCAAGGATCATAGGAACATATCAGGAATAAAAGAACCAAACAGTATGGTTTGGGTTGGTAGAGACCTCAAAGCTCATCCAGGTCCATCCCCTGCCATGGGCAGGACACCTTCCACCAGCCCAGGTTGCTCCAAACCCCATCCAACCTGGCCTTGGACACTTCCAGGGGTGGTGCATCCACAGCCTCCAGGGCACCAGGGGATGACCTTGCCGTTATTCTCCTGTTACTCAAAAAGTGACAATCAGTCAAGTTCTACTGAGAGCAGCAATTGAAGTAGGGGAGTTAAATTTGTCCAGTTTGGGGAAACATTCATTTGCAAGCCCCCACACACCCACTACACAATGCTGGCCCTGGAGGCATGCCAGGCTGAAACCACATGGGATCAAATACCCCAAACCCTAATCCATTTTACATCCTACATAGACCAGACCATCAGATCTCACAGAGCTGTCATAGTGCAGGGAAACCATGCTCCTTTCTATCAGCTGAGTTTATTTCTTAGTAAAAATGCAAGATGCAAAGCGCAAGAATATTGTTGTGCATAAAGGGACCAGACAGGAATTACACAAAAAAGATAAGAATTGCATACTGGTATACAAGAATCTACTCGTGTCCTGTCCTCATCTGACCTCAGTTAATCTTAAATTAAGTAAATAACCCAATGCTGTATTATATTTTGAAATCACCCTGCATAATACTTAAAGTTTTCTTACCTAAAAGTGCTGCTGTTCTGGCAGAATATTTCCAAAGCAATAGTTTTAGTCAAGTCTAATCTGTTTTTCAAGATGTCCAAGGCCTTCACTGTCTAAGTCCCTTGAGGATGTCCAATAGCATGCTCTAATCTTGATAACCTGCTGATTAGGTACCACCAACATCTGGTGTCCGTGTATGTCTTGTCCTTGCTAGAAGGAACTGGTCTTTTCACACACATAAACCTCATTCAACGTGTCTTCGTGCCAGTTTTAATATTTGTAACACAGATCTTAACTGAAGGAAACTGTGCAGGCACATGCAGAATTGTTTTGTGCCAGTCTGGTACAGAGCTACCACACCAACAAGTTGATTTATGGTGCAAAGCACATAGAGGAAAAGACGTGTGAATAACACAGATAGAACATTTTACAGCTATTAACAGGGTGTATTTACACAGATGAGTGAAGACTGTTGCATGTTCCTCCTGACTTAAGATTCCTATCATATGATAGAAGGCTCCCAATCTTTAAGAGGCAGTAATCTGAATTTCATCAGAAATGTTCCATTTTAATGCTGAATGTTTAGCTTGATTTTAAACTCTTGAAATAAATGCATTTGCTGAGGGTTTTTAACAATCACTAAAATTCATTGAGGGTAACACACAGCACTGACTCCTTATAAGAAAAAGGCCACATTTCATGTTTTTATGAGACATGAAATTCAAGATGATCTGATCAGAAACTGTTTTGGTTTTTGCCTGCTGAGGATCTGAATTGTGATTGATAGAATAATTCTTTGGTGAGAAATGTGCAGATTTATCAATCCATATATCCTGAGTTACACAGCAATTGCAAAAGAAGAATTTCAATTCTTGAAGCCACATTTCCTAGATCTCTGCATCTCTAGCAGAGCTGTTAGTGGGTATAGAATGTCTGGGTCCTGGCCATGCCCCTCCCAGCTGCTGCAGAAATTAACCTTGTCCTGGCCAGAACCAGGACACAAAGAATTTTTAAAAATTATCCATGACGATAAAATAAACTAGAAAATCCAGTTTTATGAAAATAGCACAATACTTCTGTAATGTGACAGTGAAATGTGACAATTTTTTGGTTAAGGTTGGTTTTTTCCAGTGAAAAATGAAATTTTCACAGTGTTTTCTCAGAACAAAATCTGGAGCTCAGATTGCTTGTTTTTCAGAACTCATTATAGTAGGATATCCATATATTCTTTAATATATATTCTTTAGTGTATATATATATAGTTTATATATTTATATATTCCTTTTATATTATTTTTATTCTTTTATAATTTAGATATTGTTTAATATATGTAATATATATTGTTTAATTTCAGAATGCATTTCGCTAGTTCTTGGACTTATTTAAATGAGGGTGATATTGCCTCATATTGCCTCAAAACAAGCAGAGAACAAGGGGAAAACTACATCAAACAACACACTCAGATCAAAATGGGTACATGTGCATGGAGCTTTTCTAGGTTTTCAATTTCTGTTTAGACTGCTTCAGGAGCACAAAGATGGAAAACAAGTTATTCTTGCATGTTTAAAGCCAGATTTTAGATTTAACTCAAATCTTTTGATATCTGGAATGAGAAAGGAGTAAGGCAAGTGGTGAAATATGAGGTAGTGACACAGCATTTAAAAACAAACAATGTGAACTTCATTAAAAAAATAAAAGCTTCCCCACAGATAATATGAATATAATTTTCATGGCTGGAAAGAAAAGATCCTGTTTTGCATCTTTTCAGAAAATTATTCCAGCTTTTCAAGACATCCGTCCGTCCGTCCATCCATCCCCATCCATCCATCCATCCATCCATCCATCCATCCATCCATCCATCCATCCATCCATCCATCCATCCATCCATCCACCCCAGTCAGTTTCTGCCTAGTCCTGCGTGACTGTAAGCTCATTTTTGCACCATGGACCAAAGTAAAAAACATTACTATTATCTTCAAGTAAGTGTAGTATATTTATTAGATTTGAATATTACCAATGCTTTTATTATCAAGTCTCAAAATTTTATCAGAAAATTTAATTGAAATCAGCTTTCATCTGAACAGTATTGGGTTTGAAAACGCTGTAAATATTCACCCTAAAATAAATACTTTGCTATCTAGAAAGAGATCACATGACAGTTGCTTATTTTTCTTTAAAACAAAGCAAACCACACCACCAAAATACTACTTCTGGCTGTGAATTAATCCTCCTGACCCACAGAAAATATAAGGTTGAGAGTACCCAACCCAATGGCTGATGAAGGAGGCAACTTTTTAAGAGACTTTTTAAGAAGGCACAGAGTGACAGGATAAAGGGGAATGGCTTTAGATTTAGGGATGGCAGGGTTAAATGGGATGTTGGGAAGGAATTGTTCCCTGTGGCTGCTCCAGAATCCCTGGCAGTGTCCAAGGCCAGGCTGGACAGGGCTGGGGGAACCTGGGACAGTGGAAGGTGACCCTGCCCATGGCAGGGGTGACACTGGATGGGCTTTAAGGTCTCTTCCCACCCAAAAGAGTCTGGGACTCCATGATTCCATGATTAATAAGTGTAAAAATGTCACTTGGGACTGGATTATGTATATTTTTCATTGGTTTAAATACGAAATATTTTCCTAGGTGTGTGACCTGCTGTTTGCTGATCTGAGTATTGTGAGGAGGAAGGAAGGAGGAGCAAGGAGAAAGTGAGAGCTGTGGACAAGAACAAGAGTGGGAAATAAAGAGCAAAACCATGTGCATAGGAAAAGGGCAACTGCCTAAATCCTACTTGTGTCATGCAAGGATCCAGGATCTCTGAAAAACACCTCAGAGATAAGCATTTCTCCAGCCTAAGGCACTCAATTTAAGGCAAAACGCTTCCAAAAATGTATTATTTACAGCATAAAATCTCTTGAAATCGACTTTCATGAAGTTGATAATCTCCACTGAATTTTAAATTATTCTTAAAAATTGCCTGCCTAATTTATCCTTTTCATCTTTGGATTCCCAGGCTGGAGAGAAACTCTGCATTTCTCAATAACTTTGAACAAAAAAAATGTTTAAAAAATTAGACTATTTTTAAAAGATATTTTTGGTATTTTTTTCATTCTAATTAGTTATGAAAATCAGTGCATATAATTTCTTATTCTGCAGGAAAAGGATTTTTGGCAAAAAATGTTGTGGTGCATCTGTGAGAAGGAGGGATTTCCTTTTTATATTTTTTCAGTGGTTAAACCAGAATAAATCACTGAAATGGACACCTGCAGCTAAATATGAAATATTAATTCAATGCAGTAATAAATACAATCTTATTCTCAGTGGCCCTAATTAGAAATAAACCCCAACAATCTTTTATCACCATTTCTTATGCTTCACTAATATGATACATTTGAAAAAACAGTATATTTTCATAAAAAAACAACTGAAGCAATTAACTGGTCTCTATTTACTCACTTCTGAAGCAAAAAAAAAAGAAATACACCCAGCACAGAATATATAACCTCTGTTATTTATCCATTTTAAATTAACATAGAAGACCTGCTCCTGGTAATCAAAGAATTCATGGGAAAACAAGGAAACAAAAGGCAAATCTGCTGATTGCTCAGTGTGTTAAGTGAGCTTGGTTTAGTTTTTTATCTCCTTCCCTTTTCCCTTCATTCTGCAGGTAAATTACCCCCACTCTGAAGAAGTTTAGAAGAGGCAGATCTGTTCCCAGAGGAACAAGTGGTCTCCTTCTTAATGGCCCTAAAAATCTCTCTTCTTGCACTTGAGCTCATCCTCCCGTGCTCCCTGCTCTGAAAAAGGCAGTTGGCAGGAAATTGTTAATCCTGCCTTTACCCAGGTCTCCAAGGGGCTCAGATGATGGAAAACATCATCTGATGATGTTTTCCATCATCTGAGGAATGACTGTGGGACACGTGGAGCTGAATCCAGGCAAACAGAAAATCATCCTACGATGTGTGTTTTTGATGGGAGCTCTGATTGTGTGTTTGGTGGGTGTTTTAATGTTAATATATTTCTTAATGGCGAACAAAAAAGGAAAAAAATTATTTAGAAAGAACTGATCTGAATTAAAGAGCCCATGGCTTTAAATTTAAGTGGTTTATTCTTCTCTAGATGTAGATACATAGAACAAAACACAGGCAGCATCCATGCAGCCCATTGCTTATGCAAAAAAAATTCTGCAAGCTTCCAGAGGTAAAAGTATCTGGGGATACTTTAGTTTCTGTCTTCAGGGCCATGATGGTTCAGCAGAAACCCCTGGTCCAGATAATTAATTTTGTCTGACATACTTTCTCATCCTGTTCTTGAGCCACAGAACTCTGAGAGAGGGTATGTTTAGATGGGATATTAGGAAGGAATTTTTCCCTGTGAGGGTGGGGATGCCCTGACACAGGGTGTCCAGAGAAGATTCCCTGGATCTCTGGCAGTGTCCAAGGCCAGGCTGGATGGGCTTGAAGCAACCTGGGATAGTGGAAGGTGACCCTGCCCATGATGAGGGATGGAACTGGGTGATCATTGAGGTCCCTTCCAAGCCAAAGTCTGGAATTCCATGATTCTCTGATGTGTCATGGCCACAAGCTCAGTCACTCCTGTGAAGGAACCAGAGGCATGAACATACCCAACATTTGGGCAGGAATTGATTGCTGAGACCTAAGGAATTTGTTTTGTAAGTCCAATGTTGAAATTCACATTTGTGTCATAGTTACCAGCACAGTGTAGCTTGATATGTTTGTGTCTGTGCCCACACTCAAGTGTGAAGTGATAAAAAACATCACAAAGTCATAGTTATTAAATAAGTAAGTTGAATTATATATCCTTACAGAAAGAATGGAGCCACTTCTGGCCTGGAGAAGAGCTCAATCAAACTCACTCTCTGCACTGGGAGAAAAAGAAAATGTGGATTTTTCAAATATTTTTCTCCAACAGGCAGCAGTCCAGTGGTAAATCCTTCAAACCAATTTTGGGGAATTTGGGTGTATTGTCATCACTCCTTCATAATGAAGAAATGAAATCAAAGACAGGAATAATGTGCATATATAATCAGAAGTGACAAGAAATAAAGAAAATGATCCCTCACTGAGCTTTCTGGGATGCTACCAGGATGGAATTGGTGACCATGCCAGCCACATAGGCAGACATGATATGAGACTTAGGGAATGACACAAGAAAAGACTGCTCTGGTTATGTATTTTAACTCAAGTCAGGACCAAAATTGTTTATGGATTTTTATTTGAACAACAAGCAATGAAATGGCAATCCCAGAGCTATACATTCATAATCAACAGCAGCAATATGACACCTAAATGGCATTACTACACACTCAACAGCTGTTAATAAAACCTTATAAATTTCTAGAGCCCTTTAATACCTTTTTGCAAAGTGTTCTGAGCACGCACTCCCACAGGGTGTCGTTCACACACTCCTGCTGGTCCTCCCCCACACCGTGTGTGCTGCCATCACACATCCCCTCTCCTGGCTCTGGGTTCTCCTCCCTGCACACCCTCACTGGGAGAGAGGTGGTCCAGCTCTGATGTCAGAACCCAAGAAATTCCTCTGGCTGCCCTGGAGGTCTCGAGACCCTGGCAGAGAGCCCAAGACCCCTGTGCTTTAGATTTAGCCCTTGGAAAAAACAATTACCAACCTTTATATGAAGAATTACAAGTCAAGAGAGTTTAAGTAGAATAATAGTTTGTCACAGAGTGAAAAGTAGATTTTTGAGGTTTTTAAAATGGAGGCTTGGGGTCCCAAGATAGAAGAATTTAGGCGTGCCCTGTCCTTTTTCCTTCTTCTTCCTAGCCTCCATCTTCAGGGTGATGTTGACAATTTTAGATTGGTTTAAGGCAGAAGCTCACTGTCTAACATAGGTGATAGGTATTGGGAAATTACTGTAAATAGTGTACATGTAGTTTTTAGTATAAAAGATAACACTGCCCCAAGGATGGCCAGTGTGCCTCAACCCAACCTGCCAGACAGACCTCGTTGGGTCAGAGAAAGAATTTTATAGATAAGAGATAATAAACAACCTTGAGAATGAGAACAGAAGAGTTCTGATTCCTTCTTTGACTGCTGGGCTGGGAAAAGAGACTTGTATATATCTCAGAGTCACCCTGACAAGCAGAGATTCCAAGACTCAGCGTCCTCCTGCTGCTCCTCACACCCACGGAGACACCAACACCCTGGAGAGCCAGAGCTGCCCTGCCAGGCTGGGGCCCTGTGTCTTCCCAGTCTGGTTTTTGAGGCATAAACACTGCCCTGGGAGTGTGGGGGTGTTTGAGGGTCCCCAGGACGAGGGAAGAGATGAGAATCTTGACTCCATGTTTCAGAAGGCTGATTTATTATTTTATGATATTATATTATATTAAAAATGCTATACTAAAACTATACTTAAGAAAGAGAAAGGAGACATCAGAAAGCCAGAAAGGAATAATAATAAAAAACCTGTGACTGACCAGAGTCCTGACACAGCTGGACCATGACTGGTCATCAAGTAAAAACAATCCACATGGAACCAATCAAAGATGCGCCTGTTGGTAAGCAACCTCCAAACCACATTCCAAGCAATCAGATAATTATTGTTTACATTTAGTTTCTGAGGCCTCTCAGCTTCTCAGGAGAAAAATCCTGGCAAAAATATTTTTTAGAAAATATGTCCATGACATGGGAGGGTTTTGGAAAGTTGACTCCTGGGTGTCAAACCCATGTTTTCTGCTGTCTGTTACTTTCCTCTCAATCCCTGCACCATATATTTCCCATCCTTAATTTTATACCTTTTCAAGCTGACTCCTTCTTTCATCCAAAGTCTCTTGATCATGCTCTGCATAGATCTTCATTTGGATGTTCATCACCATAAAAAAAACCTTGTTATTTTCAATTTGCTCTCGATCATAACCAGTGTTTGGGCAAGAGACCTCTCAGAGGAGAGAGTTTTGGATATTCTGGCCATACCCTGTTGTATTCACACTCCCTGAGTTACCCAGGTCACAGTCCCCAGAGGTGGGCTGGGTGTTTGTGGCAAGGCCTTGATGCAGGGGGGCTCTCAGGGGAGCCCTCTCAATCCCTGCATCAAATCTTTCCCATCCTTAATTTTATACCTTTTCAAGCTGGCTCCTTCTTCTATCCAAAGTCTCTTGATCATGCTCTGCATAGATCTCAATTTGGCTGATCATCACCATAAAAGGAAACCTTGTTATTTTAAATTTGCTCTTGATCATGACCATCAGTGTTTGGGCTCAGAGGAGAGAGTTTTGGGTGTTTTGGCCACACCCTGTTGTATTCACACTCCCTGAGTTACCCAGAGGTGGGCTGGGTGTTTGTGGCCAGGCCTTGATGCAGAGGGGCTCTTAGGGGTGGCTTCAGGAGAAAATTCCAGAAGCTCCCTCATGCTCAACACAGTTCCAGGCAGCTCTGGAATGAATCTACTGTTAGCCACGCCTGAGTGGAAGAAGTTGATCCCCACCTACCCTTGGCAGAACCTCCACAGCTGTCATCTGGAGAGGAGGATGAAGTGGAACAAGTCCTCTGGTAGGACTTGTGACCGAGGCTGGAGCAGCTTCTCCTGCAGGGTTAACCCTGTGGAAGGGACCCATGCTGGAGCAGTTTGTGAAGAGCTGCAGCCCATGGGAAGAGCTCAGTCTGTAGAAATTCATGAAGGGTTTTCTCCCATGGGGATGACCCCACACTGGAGCAGGGGAAGCAGCTGCTGAGGAAGGAGCAGCAGAAAAACCATGGGACACACAGACCACAACCCCTTTTCATGTCCCTTGCTTTAGGGGCTATACAAGCTGGGAGCGAAGCCAAGCTCAGGAAGAAAGGAAGAAGTTTGGTTTAAGTTTGTTGTTATTTCTCATTATCCTACTCCCTTGTTATTTGGTGATAAATGAATTCTCCAGAGCTGTCTATCTTGTCCAGGCTGGTGATGTGTGAGGGATATTTTTGTCCTTACCTCGCCCACCAGCCTTTAATCATTGTTTTTCTCCACTGTCACACGGAGAAAGGGGGAATGATAAAGCATCTTGGTGGGCACCAGAAATCCAGCCAAGGTCAGTCCAACTCATGCAGATTACTAAAAACCAGAAAACAGAGACATAAGGCAAAAAGTAGAGATTTTATTAAAGACCTTTTTAACTTCACAAAAATTGATGAGAACATATTTTCAAAATGTTATTCACCTGAATGAAGAGAGCTTAGAGTTCTTGGTCTGGCAGAGCTCGATCAACTTCCCTTTATTTGTGTGGTGTATCTTATTATTTCTGGCACCCTCCTACAGCCATTAAGTCAAATATGATGTTGCAGGTGGGTTGTGCTACCATGATGCTACCTGGTGTTATTTCTGCATATATATCATGATATGACTTTAACAAATGCAGCACAGATACCCTACTCACTTTTTCTTTCACCTGTCATTCTGCCTGATGCAGGTTTTATTTGTGGCCTTTTATGAGTTCTACTTTTCTCTCAAATCTCCCACATCACACAAGTTTTGAAATAATTCTTCCTTAGGTGTATTAACTTGACATTTTCCAAGATCATTTTTGTTGTGTTGATCTTTCCTGCTCCCAATATTGCTATGTGCCTCTGCATTCTGTTTCCTTGTCCTTAGTTTTGATTTGCATGTGAGTGACCAAGGACCACAGGGTTCACTTAGCAGAGTTAAAAGGTGCAGGTGGCATCTTTATCTTCATCAAGGTGTGTGCCTTCCCAAAATCTCTTCTGAATATAGGCCTAGATTAATAGCGCTGTGTCTTTAAACTGTGTCTTTAAAGCATCTAACTCAATCTAGTTCTTTATCAGCAATTTTGCTTTTTCTTGTGGTATGTAGTTGATATATGAAATTTTCATGTGTTCAGCAAAATATATATTCTGCTTTTCAGTTACAAAATCAATTAATTTGCTAGTGAAAAACAACTTCTTACAGGTGAACCACTTGTCCTTATACCAAACTCTTGAATCAATGCTATTGTCTGACCAAGGCTAAGTAAAATTGACATAGTTTTTTACTGTTTCTGGTACTGGAAAGCTTTTTATTCAGTAGGGAAATTTTAACTAAGGAAAAGGCAATACAACATTTTTCTGTGAGTTCATCCAACAGCTCTGAACAGTCTGTCTTTTGCAAATGAAAAGGCACCAGAAGACAGGAGCTCTCCTAACTGGGCGGTTACTGTAGAGTGTGTAGGCAAACACTTTCTGTGCCAGTGAAGGCTGGGATTTCATGGCTGTGCTCTGAGAAGAAACTCCAGTGAGATAACAGATGAGATGGCAGCAGGTGTAGGAGTTCCCATGAATAAAACAGAAGCAGCAGCAACAGAGGAAGGAGCTGAGCAGCTGGGCTTAGGTACTCCATGTTGTCATTCTCTCAGTGCAAGATTGATTCCATGGATGTCTCACTGAAATTATTTTAGCTGGCTAGTTGGATTTTCCCCTAGTTTTGTCTGATAACTGATGTTTTGGGTTTATCATGGTATATTTAGGAAAATGGCTAAGTAAAGTCTTTACCAAAATCAGCAAGTTACTCAAGAGAAAATAGAAAGTTATACTCCTCTTCCTTTGGAGCTGCTGGAAGTACTGTGGTGCAAATCTGCTGTATGTAGTGTGCATTTTTCTTTTCTTCTGTACTTCCCATTCATTCCCTTTGGTTCTTAGATGCCTTCACAGAAGACTATAAAGGACCTTTGTTGGGTTAATTCTCTTTATCATCTAAACATGTTATATGAAAACAGCTTCTCTGCAGGAGAGCCTGGTAGTACCATGGTAGAGCTTTCAATTTATGTTATGTTCTTGTCAGCAAATTGGATGCTAATAGAAGCACAGGAGAATCCTCTGTGTGGCTGAATTTCTAACAAAGGCAAACCCAACCAGTGGGCCACACTTAACTGGTTTAGTAACTGAAAACCAAATTTGCTGTTTTGCTACAAACACAGATGCTGGTGCTTCATCATGAGTCCCTTTTACCCAGGGGTGAGAGAGAGGGGGATTCTTGTGAGTAGCAGCAGATGGCACTTCTGCCTGTTTTAAAGCAGTCTCATTAAGAGATGCCACTGAGAAAAACTGCACGGACTTCATTATTTTTTTGATAACGTGTAAATTTGGAGAGCATGATCAGCAGATTAAGTCATGCTGTGAGAAAAAAATAAGTATGCTTCGTGGTTATTTCCAAAATAAGGTGTCTCCTTTGCTCAATTCTCATGCCATGAAAAAGCTACAAAAGAAAGACAAGCCACTCTGGACTTCTTTATGGAATTACATAAAGTTACATTGCAAATTTCATGCATAATTTTTCTTAACTGCAAAGAGGCCTGTAAAAGTTTGAAAATATAAACTGCTATGAAATACCATGTTTTTCTTCTCTGAGGAAAAAAAAGACAAAATTTTAATTTCAAATTAAATGAAGAATTTTCAATCCAAATTTCAGCTCAGAACAGTATTATTGTTGTTTTTACCAGCCACCTGCCCTGTACTCAGCCCATAAAAACATGCAAAACCAGTCCAGCGAATGTGCTGAGGCTGTAAGAATTTGTTGTTCCTGTTTCCTGTCTTGCATAAGTAGCTAAGCAAAGAACAGAGAGCTTACTAATACCTGACTAAAAGCTCCTTATTTCCTCATGGAGCAGCAAATGGCTGCCCCAGCTAGTGCAGGTCAGGTGGGTAATGTATATCTGCATGTACTTCAGACATGGAGAGCAGCACAGGCAGCTCTGTCAGGGATATAAACAAGCATTTTATGTTCCATTAGTCTCCTGGGTTTTATTCTCGCTTTCTCCAAGAGAAACAGGCTTTGATCCCATACCTGCACTGAGTTATAGCCCATTACACTGAGAAACCTGAGAAATAAATTTGCAGGCATTCACACATCCCTCAAACCACTCAGCTCTGAGGTGCTTCACTCAGCATCACCTTCCCTGCAGAAGGCACTAATTGACAAATCTGCTGGAGCACAGGAGAGATCCAAGGTGCACATACTGAGAAGAAGAGTTGAGGGTCTTTGGTGTCACCATTAAGAAGATGGACCAGGCTCTGCTCCCTGGGGCCCAGCAATAGCACAACAAGGGGAACAGGCAGGAATTTATGCGTAGGGGATAGAACATAGAATGTAATCTTATCCCCTAAAGAGTTGCAGCTGAGACAGGGTTAGGAGCAGGCCTGATGTTAACAGGCCGCAGCTGCAGCCAATAAGAAGAGCGTTATAAAAGAGTGGATTGGTTGGTTGAGGGGAACTGGGGTCAGTTGGCTACTGTGAGGACAAGGAGGAGTCAGTGCCTAGAGGAGCTGCCTACGAGAAACATCAAGGGAGTTATGAAATTAGCAATATGGAACCCTTGCATTATAATGACAACGTTTATACCCAGGAAGTTTCCCCTGGACATGAGGAAGAATTTTCCAGTGCAGTGAGAGAGCACTGAAAGAGACCAGGTAGGGGGTGAAGTCTTCCTCACCGGGGATATTCCAGAACCATCTGGACAATCCTGTGCTGCTCTGGGATGGCCCTGCTGGAGCAGAAAGGTGGGGTCAGATGAGCACTGTGGGCCTTTCCAGCCTTGTTTGTTGGGTGATTGTACAGACAATGAAACCTTCCAGCCTTGTGCTTCAAGGTCCCTCTCATGGGCTGCTGTTTCAGCCCCCAGCAGCAGAGAACCTGCACATGACCCAGAGCTGGCAGCTGGGAATCCCCGAGCACGTATTTTAACTTAATGCTGACCACCTCATCTTTGACATGTCCATTTTTTTTTAACCCTTCAAGTGGGGCCCATCTTTTTTTGACAGTAGTAAGAAAAGTAGTTAGCTCTGTAGCAGCAGGGATTTGTAGTAGTATCATAGAAGCTTAGAACCACAGAATATCCTGAGCTAGAAGGGGGCCAAAAGCATCATTCAGTTGAACCCCTGTGCCTGCCCAGACACCCCAATAATCCCACCCTGAGCATCCTTGAGGGCATTGACCAAACCCTCCTGGAGCTCTGGCAGCCTTGGGGCTGTGCCCATTCCCTGGGGAGCCTGGGCAGTGCCCAGCACCCTCTGGGGAAGAACCTTTCCCTGATATCCATCCTAAACCTTCCCCTGACACAGCTCCAGATGGTCCCTTTGATCCTGTCCAGTGGTCACAGCAGAGAGGAGATCAATTTTTCCCCCTCCTCTTCCCCTCATCAGGATATTGAAGAACTCGGTGATATCTGACCTCAATCTCTTCTCCAGGCTGAATGGACCCTACCCCATCCTCATAGCTACCTTAAATCTTCAGAAAAAAGAAACTCAGAAAATTAGGTGCCACAGAAAAGGAAAAAGTCTTCATTTGAAACATTCACATGAAAAAAAGGCTTTTAGTCCACACAGAAATCTGAGAATTCTTACAAACCTCAACAGAGAAGGTGCAAGAAATGAGGACCTAATGGATAACGTAATAAATGAAAAGAGAGAACCAAAGTTCTCAAAAATGGAAGGGATAATAGCCTTAAAAAGAACTTAAGAAAACATAATATCCATTTCTTCACAGCCACTTTTTTCTGTAAGAGAAACAAATCACAACTTACATAATTTGGCAAAGAATCCTAAGTATTTTTCTTCTATACAATTTCTACACAGGACAACTATGAAGAATCTTTATGGCTCTCTTTTATTTGTTTACTAATGTCAATGACTTTTTAAATCTTCTTGGAGAAAGTAAAAAAAAGTATATTGTTCTTTTCCAATATGTAAACAACCAAAAAAACTGCTACATGTGTCCTTTAAAATCCTTTTTTGGGCAAAGAAAACTAATAAAGTTTAACAGCTTGCAGATCAAATATGAGATATTGGAATGCAGCCTTAAAGATGATATTTATTTCCAGCATTCCCAGGCCTATCAGTATACAAGGAGGAAAATGCAATTTGACATTTCTGCATTTGAATAGCATTCATGGTTAATTAGGTTACCAGTATCACTGGCAGGGCTTAATATTGTCCCTTAGGACTAGATCTTTTACCACACTGTGTACAAATCATAACCTTGAGTTTCTATTTTATCCTCTCCATCAGTGCTCTGCCGTGTTCTGCTGCTCTACAAAAATAAAATATGCTTAAAAGTACAAAGAAAGCAGTAGCTGCAGTTTTTATCCAGATGTAATTTATGTTATCTGTCTGACATACTGAGAGCAACTGGAAATTTAGAGATTTCTGGATTGATCTCAGCTAATTCTGGACTTCTAGAGATGCTGGATCTTCTACTGAAATTTTACACTGTTTTGTACAGAGGTGCTTTTTCTGTCCTGTCTCTGACTCTCTCATAGTATCAGTATCCAGAGAAAGAATCAATCCTGAAAGTTATAGCAGAATTCCATTTTGTCTGTCCAAACTGCAGCATGTACATTCATGAAGTTGTGTTTTCCTTCCTCCATAACCTTGCTAAGACAGTAGACTTTAAACCACAACAGCAGCGTTTTCTCATTTCTAAATCTACAAGTTTATTTTTGTGTTGTCTAAAACCTGCACCCTGAAGAGACTGCACTTGGAATTTCTTTGTGCAGGAATTTAAAAAGGGGGATTCTGCCCCTGTGCTCAGATGAGACCCCACCTGCAGAGATGCCCCAGCCCTGGGGCCCAGCATGGGGAAGATGTGGATATCTCCATCTCCGTTTTTCCTTCCAGGGGGAATAAGCACACCCCATTGGATCACTCTGGAATTTAGGACCATGGCCTAGGGATGCTTTGCAGGATAATTGTTTCCTTGCAGCTGTTTCTGCACTTCTATCATCTCCCCATTCTTCCCCCCCCTCTTTTTTTTCCATTCAGGTAAATACAGTGAGTCACTCCAGCTGATGCCTTGGAACTCAAATGGCTGGAGATGTTTGGGAATCTGTTCTCCATCCAGTGATATAAAATACAGAATTTATAGCTCAAAGAAGGCCTCATTACGCCAAGTAGTGCCAGGGGCCAGAAGTCCATGATATATTTACCAGCCCAAAAAGTAGTCTGCAGGATTTGCTCCTCTGGAGTGCCTGTGTAGAGCACTCTGTGTCCTGGGTGGTTTAATGTTAAATTTCTACACCCAGGAGCTGTCACAACATCTGTGTTCCCCCCCCACAACACATTTCTTACCCAGAAGGATATAAATGATGAATTTAAGTAACCAGGTGAACTCTGAACTTCAGCTCCCTGAATCCTGTGATTAAGACCTGTGAGCAGCCACCATGGCAGAATTTTTGTTCCTAAAAAATTTTCCAGAATTCCAGGTCCCTAACCCATTTGCTTATTCCTCTGATTAAAGGGGTAGGCAGGAAGCAGCTCAAGCACAGAAAAGGGGAAACGAGTGAATCTTCCTGTTTGAATAGCAGCTGATTAATTTAATTTGTACCTCCCTTGCCAAAGCACCACCACCAGCAATCTTCATTTCCTCTTGAGTCCCCAAGCACCACCACCAGCAGAAATCTTCATTTCCACTTGAGTTCCGACAGAACAAAACAAACCATTTAGGAACAGCATGTGAATTGGTGAGCTGTCAGGTCACAATGAGTGTTTTGTTTGCAAAACATCCATTTAGAACCTCATTACCCCAAATGAGCTCCACCTGCACTCCATTATAGCAGCCTCATTCTTCTGTTTTTTAATGTATAGCAAAATTTCACTTATCTAGAATCAAATCTGTGAAACTGAAGGCAATGATGTTGGATGAGCCAGTTTAAATTAAGGTTTAGCTGGGTGGATGAAGCATGTAACAGGAGTGAAAATGATGCTGTACATGAAATACTGCATCATTATAAGTAATAGGGTCAGAGGCACTTCTGCTGTCAAGTGTCTTCTGACCTTGCTCAGCTCTTATGCTGCAGAGATTTTTGTAAGCTCAATGTATTATTCAATGTTTTGCCAGGAAACAAAAATACTTTGTCTCTTGTTTCATGAGAAACTGATTAATTTCCTTTGATTCATTAAAAAAAACCCCTGAGGACAGTGAAAGGGGTCACTGAAGATAAAGACAGGAAGCCCAAGGGGTGAGCATGATTCCCTCTTTGAGCAAGTCATATTTATCCTAGAAGTTTTGAAAGATAAAAAGTTGATATTTTCAATTTTAACAAACAATTGTTTAGCAAGTACTGTAAACTTTCCTCTTACTCCACCTCATTTTGCAAACACTTGTAGAGATGCTTAAGAGGCTGAAGCATTTTCACTTGTGCCTTGTCCTCCCATTAGATTCTTTCCAACCAGATTTTCTTCCAGTCAGCTCTTCAGACCCTCACCACTGTTTCAATGTTCTACCTGGAGAGTGTTCTTATCTTGCAATTTTCCACTTTTTTTCTTATCCTTGGGATATTTGTCCTCTCACCAGCCCAACTGGAGTGTTTTAGTCCTTTGTTGAAAGGTTCAGAACAGTACCTACACCCTGCTAGGCTGAAGTGTTATTTTTCTGAAAGGTTTTTCAGTGCCTTATCATGTTTTCTTCCAAATCTTAAAAAAAATATATATATATATATAATTTCATATATATGAGAGTGACCAGGCCCTGGTGACTCTCCAGCTGCCAAATAATTAATTATCCTCTGATCATAAGGTCATACAGAAACATCTCCCAGATCTTTCTCTTTGGTAGTTTAGTCAGAGACAGTACAATCCCAGTTAAGTGTTTTAGTCTTGGATAAATAAACATTATATAGGAGCCAGCATCACCATCAGGACACAGGATTCCTGTGCAGCTCTACTTGACTGTAATCAAATCTGCAGGGTTTGTGTAAGCCAAGGGAAGAGACTGCTCCCAGAGACCCTGTACAGGCTCTGGCTAGTCAGCTTAATAACTACTTTTGATTATTTGTAAGAATATTTGAATTGTTTTCTTTAAATGTGCAGTCATACCCAATTTTTAGAATCTTCCAGCACAGAAGAAATGAAATTTTTTTCATCCAAATGCAGCTTTCCCTATACTTTACTAATAAGATTTTTTTGCCCTGAACTGTCTGTATCACATATATTACATATGCAAAAATTCATTAGTACAGGTTAGCTTTAAACCTGCCAGTCAATGCAAATGATATTAAATGATATGTGGTGGTTTATATATTTGAATCATTGCCACCACCAAATGAAAAAATATGCTACTTCAAAGCAGAGAGAGAACCCATGGCATAGAATAATAGAAAAAGAGCCAAAGGGTTTATTAAATTTGACACCTAATCTTTCCATCAAGCTTATAAAAATGCTGCTGTTCTGCAGTAGTGACCTGGAGCATTACAGCAGCACTACTGCAAGATGTAGAGTTCTCAGCCACTGCTGTAAAAATGCTGTTTTAATAAAAATGGTGAGCAGGTGGCTCTTATTTATTTTGCCATACAGCCATATCTCTGTCTTGAACCATCCTGAAAACTGCTGCACTTCAGGATGAGAAGCACTGCCATAAATCTGGGAGGAAGGCTAAAATTGTAATTGTAATTACAGGGCACACTTCACCTGCAAGCAAGAGGTTAATCCTGTGGTGTTAAGAATTTTGGTACTTATTTAGCATCTTCACAGTAAAAGGTACAATCCCACATGTGGTGGTGTTCACAGGAGTCCCAGGATGAGGGAAGAGATGAGAATCTTGACTCCATGTTTCAGAAGGCTGATTTATTATTTTATGATATATATTATATTAAAAGAAAGCGATATATTAAAATTATACTAAAAGAATAGAAGAAAGGATTTCATCAGAATGCTAGCAAAGAAAAGAATGGAATGATAATAAAATCTTGTGACAGCACAGCCTCGACACACAGGTGGCTGTCATTGGTCATCAAATAAAAACAACTCACATGGACCAATCACAGATGCACCTGTTGCATTCCACAGCAGCAGATAATTATTGTGTACATTTATTTTCTGAGGCCTCTCAGCTTCTCATGAGAAAAGTCCTAGCAAAAGTATTTTTCGTAAAATATGTCTCTGACACCCACAATATGCCACTGCTGTAAAAATGCTGTTTTAATAAAAATGGTGAGCAGGTGGCTCTTATTTATTTTGCCATACAGCCACATCTCTGCCTTGAACCATCCTGAAAAGCTGCTGAACTTGAGGATGTGAAGCACTGCCATAAATCTGGGGGGTGGCTACAATTATAATTAGAGGGCATTTCCCACTCAAGCAGAGGTTAATCTTGTGGTGTTAAGAATTTTGGCACTTATTTAGCATGTTAACAGTAAAAGGTACAATCCCACAATGTGCCAAGCACATGGAACCTTGTCAAAAAGCTGTTGCACACACAAAGACCCAGCAATGGCTTCTGGGTTTAGTCACATTAATCTTGGAACTGTGCAATAGCTCGAGCTTTGTGCTTGCTACAGAAAACCCTCATTAGTGATCCAGTGGAAATTGTTATTAAAAAAAGAACATTCTAGTACATCCTGTTTTCTTTAGCACTAGGCCTTCCCTCCCAGTGCTCCTCTGTATCCCAAGGGTGGCAGCTTTGGCCTTCTTCAAGGTTTTGGGAAGGGGGGATTAACCATGTGCAGTTACCACCCTAGACATTTCCTGGGAATGTCGAGAGGTGGGGAAGAATTTGTTCTCAGTCTTGAAGCCTGCCTGAGACTTTTACTAATATTAATTTTTGGGGTTTTTTACTAGTAATTGTAAAAATCATATACCTTGGGTGACCAGCTGGTAAATAGGTTTGTCAGGTTTCAGTGTATAACTTTCCTGCAAGAAGTTGATTTTTCCCCATGGTGCTCAGCACAATGATCACGTGCTAATCTAAACATCTTGGTGAATGTAAATTAGTGTGTCTTTCAAGATTTTAATTTCAGTACCTAAAGTGGGCCAGGTGCTTAGTTGCTTTAATCCATCTACTTCTGACAAAATCAATTATTCTGATACAATACCAATGTGGGATTTTATCCACTACAAATTTATCAACCTGTGGTCAGCAAAAAACCCCTCAACTATTTTTGCTGAGGATGGAGATAAGACATTTATTTCAAAGGCTTTCTATTTTTAGCTGTGGCTCCCTTGTTTTCTTCCCTCTTCATGGATGAATTTTGTGAGATGCTGGATCTGTCAGCTGAAATGACAAATTTCTGCAACAATCTCTGTTAATTTTTTGAGATAGCTGAATATATAAAATAGTGTATGTAAGTACATAGATAACAGATATAGTGAGTTTGATTGTTATGCTTTTTCAATTCCTTTTTCTTTTCTTTTTCTACAATTCCTTTAGTATGTATGTGCTATATGTTAATTTTCAAACTCTTTAACAATTACTGCATGACCTTAAAGTTAACATCTGATAGAGAATCTGTTTACCTATGTTCCTTACCAAACTCTTCATTAGCATTGACAATTTGGACTCTTTATCATTTTCTTTTGATAAATTGGGGGTTTAAAATAAATAAACAGCTGTTTTTCCCATGGAGTGGTTGATGACAGAGATATGAGCTTATGTGACCTTGTACTGATTTAAAAGGTCTCCCTGGTAGTAGCTGTGTTCTTTTTCTCCACTCTAAGGTCATGACACAAATATATTGGAGCTTTTTACCATGAAGAGACCTTATTAATGCTCAAGCAACTACCATGAAAGGAGAGTTGGGTTAATACATAGTGGTGTGTGTCAAATTTATAATTGTAGTGCCAAGGAGAATTTGCTGGGGGATCTGGGCAGGGACAGGGGTTGGACTGGATGCTCCTGTAGGTCCCTTCCCACTCAGGATATTCTGTGAGTGGAAGTGGCAGGGTGAACATCTGGCAGGTGGCCAAAGTCAACCCAGCACTGGTATAAATTATTTCTGTGACAGGAGGCACATGGAGCAATTTCTGTGTGGTTTGTGTGTAATTACTGCCAGCTGCAGTGCTGAAGGGTTAGGTCACTGTGAATGTAGGTAGGGATCTTACCTTTATGATGATGGATTACCAAAAGATATTTCAAAGAATTTTTTCTCAAGCTACTTGCAAATTAAGTTTAATATTTTTTGAGACCAGGGAGAGCTTGTCTCCAGGAAAAGCCTTCTGTGACCAAAAAAGTTTGTGTTTGATGCTGGCCAGAGACATCAGTCATCACAATGAAGTGTTTTGGGAGAGGAGTCTTTAAAGTGGACCATATTTGAGCAGGATGAGAATAATTTTGGATGCAGAAGTAGATTTTCATAGAGAAGCTAGCAGAAGCAATCTGCATGTCCTTTAGCTAACTTGAATGAAAAATCCTGCAGAAAACTTGTTAGGATAATGATTTTCATTTTCCAGCACTGCAAGATGTTGCAGGTGATGATGCAGTAATCACTGAGCAATAAACACATTCAGAAACAGCATCACTTAAAATTACTTCATTGTTCCAGTTGCTGATTTGCCAATGGAAAATACTCCCAGTGTTGTTATAAACAAACTCACTGGCAGGCTGTGCAGAAGGTTTCTTCTTCGCCACTTGCCAACTTTACAGCCCTACAGGAAGAGACATTGACTAATCCACTGTAAAGTGCATCACAATTACCTGTGACAAGCATAAAATATTCCTTTATTTATGAGTGTTGTGGTTTAACCTCAGCCAGCAACTAAGAACCACTCAGCTGCTCACTCATCCCCAACCCCTCCAGTGGGACAGGGAGGAGAGTTGGAGAAAGGTAAAACCCATGGGTTGAGAACAGTTTAATAACTGAAAGAAATTAAGTAATAATATAAGGAAAATTCTTTATTTAGGGTAAGGGTTGCTGAGCAACAACCAAACCCTCAGTGTGTGATTCACATTGTTCTCATTCTAAAGACAAAACACAGCACTCTGCCACTCCTGAGAAGAAAATTAACTCTATCACAGCTGAAACCAGGATAATTAAATACTTTTAAATTAAAAAGTTGCATGTGGTACCTTGCTGACCATCTACATGCAAACATGACCTGAATGAAATTAAAAAAAAAAAAACTGTCTGGAAGACATTTATCTTGTATTCTATAGAAATAGTTAACATTAAAAAAAACCATAATACCTGGTGGCCATCAAGTTATTTTCTTCACAGACTTCTAAAAATGAAAGGAACTTTTTATTTTAAGAATTCTGCAGTTTGGAAGAAGTGGAAGATTTGAGTTCTTCGTTGTATTTTTATTATTATTATTATTATATTTCAATTTAATAGCAGGTTTATCTTAAGTACAGTTTAAAAGAAATCCTTGAATGTATTTACAATTGAAGTTGATTTCAAGTTGGCAGTGAAATGCCTGGTAAAGTCTGTCAGAAATTGGCCAATAGAACATGAATGTAAGGAAATTTTCCAAGCTAGAGTTAAGTTTTTGGTTATCAGGCTTAATTCAGCAACCTGCCAGGCTCACTTCAGCAACAAGTGTCTGTCTACCCAATGTGGTTCTATAAAAGAAATCTTCAGAAACCCAAATATTCATTGACAACTGAGACTATTAGCTAATGTTCTGAATAAAAATGTGTGTATTTCGAGTTACTTCTAACTCGCAGTCAAATCAGGAACAATTTTACAATCCTATTTTGCCAACATTGTGAAAAATGCGTATTTCCATGTCATCTTGGATTTTCATGTGTTTTAAAAATATTTTTTTAAATAGAAAACATAAAATAATGTCTTAGTTACAGACAGGTGTGGGTAGAAGTGATCACTGTGTGGTGGCATTCCATGGAGCAGCAGGATCTCCTCTCCTGCTGTGATGCTACAAGGCAGCATTGGAGCCCTGCAGGGGCTGGGTGAGCAAACTCATAATGAGCCAAAACTCCTTAAACAAAAAATCCCTGCCTCAGCAGGGCCAGAGCATAAAAGGCAAGTATAAGATAAAACAGGAGGCAGTGTGGTGGAGGATTAAGGCAGTGATAGGATCACCCAGTGATGCTTATTGTCCTGGTTTATAAGATATATGTGTATTCTATCCCCGTTAGAGGTAGGGCAGTTCTCTGCTGTTTGTTGGGCAGTTTTCTTTATCTCTTCCACGACCAATCCTCCCTCCAGGAGATCTCTTCTGTTCATGGGCCATTAATTATTAATTATCTTCTGTTCATGGCCAGGGAGTGTCCCTGCATGGCTGATCAAATTCCACAAATGCCAAGGCAGAACAACTTCTCCATCTCCAAACCTGATTCTGGAGCCTATGGAGAGTTAACTACCTTGGCTAACAACTCACCCAGCTGCTTCTTCACTCCTCCTCCCACCCCAAAGCAGGATGGGAGAGGAGAACAGGAAAGGCTAAAGTGAGAAAAACTCATGGATTGAGACAAAAAATGTTCAATGACTGTAAAAACCACCCCTAAACAATAACAACAAAACAAACCAGAACCCCCAGCTGATGCCAAGGCAATCCCTGACCACCTCCCACTGTCAGACTGGTGCCAAGCCAGGCTGTGAGCAATGGCTGCTTTGGAAAATTGGTGATGTCTCTTTTTATTAGGAGTGACTTGGTTTGAAGGTGTGGCAGTAGAGGTTTTTTTTAATACTTCACTGATCTTTTTTCCTCATACTGTGAAAGGAAAATTAATTTCTGAGAATTCTTTTTTGTTATTGTTTTAGAATGAAAAATAGTCTTACCTTTGGTTTTCTTATTTTAATGATACAGAAAAAAAATTTACTAATTCACAAATCAGAGAAACTGCAATTGTTTTCTTCATTTATTTGTAGCAGCATTTTTTGTTTGCTATTTATGCAAGTCTTTGCATTAAAAACACAAGAGTGCTGACTATTGAATTTGGGAAAAGAATCAGACTAGGGTTATTTCTTAAGAGTAGAAAATGATTGGAGCACTAACTGTAGGGTCGAGTTTTAGGGTACAGACTGGTTAAACCATAGCAGTAACATTTGGATTAATACACATACCATCTTCTAGCTCCAAACTCAATTCAGATTCTAATAATGCTCAATTGTCTAAAAAGAGCAAATGTCAACATATCTGCTCACCATATAACATAGACACAATGCAAATTATATACTGACAATTATATAATTAGATAACTATATACTTATATATTATATATCCATTTTATATATTATATGTAATATATAATTTTTATATATGTATATAACTATACACGTATATTATTATGTATTCTATATCTATTTAATATATGTTATATATAATTTTATATATAATATCTATTATATATAATATATTATATATATTTATATATATTAGATATTATATATATATACATATTGCCAATTTTATAATTATATACAATTAATTGGCCAATAACTTCCAGGTTGAGAAGACCTTCCATTTCCTCTAGGCAGCCCAAGTAGTGCTCAGTGTGAGAATGTTTCCCTAGGGTTGTTTTGTTGTTATCCTGTAGGGTTTTTTTACTCTGTCATTTATAGTGCACAGCTAATAGGGACATTGACATTATCCTATGTTAATACACTTTGGCAGTGTTACTTTTCATGTCTTTATTTGATAAAAAACCAAGCAAGAGAATGGATGTCTGGTTTCTTGATGTCCTACTAGGAGCAAGGCAGTGTTCTGCTGTGTCAGAGTTATGCCAAAAAGTGAATGTTATTTCTAGGGTTGAGCAAAATCAACACAGCTAACTTGAAGTTGAGCTTATGTGTTTTTGAACCAAGTTCTGAGATTTCATTTACTTGCTCTCCAACCTCATTTGAAGAAATGAAGCTGAAGCATGGCTCTGGTAAAGGCATTTTGCAGCACTTCAAAAGAATAAATTCCTGCTGGCATGTGATTCAGCAAAACACATGCTAAAGACATGAAGCCATCCTCATCTGCTGAAGTTTTAAATGTATGCTTACAAGCCAGGGTGCTTCACAAAATCCATGTGGGCTTTGTGCTCTGCTGCTCTGACAAATGGAGACTGTAATCGAATAAATGATGGAAGAGGAATTTTGGGGTTTTTTACTGCTTTCTTTCCATTGTGACTGAGAAGAGAAGCTGGTATCTCCCTGCTCTCACCCCCCAGCAACTAGAAGAAATGTCAAGAGGGTGATGGACAAGACACATACCTGTTGTGTGCCACAATGAGTTAACCCAGACTGCTGCAAGACAAGAACTGAGAAAAGGAAAAAACAAACAAACAAACAAACAAAAAAAACCCCAACCAAACAAAAAACCCCAACAAACCACAATTTTATACACGTATCACTTATTTTTCATATTGTTATGTTTGGGTTGGAAATTAGGTAAATGGAGTTCATCCATACAAATTCTTCATGCACTCTCTATCTCATTAACTCCATAGCCTAGGCAAATGGGAAATGCTTGCAGAATTGCTGTATTTTAAGTGCAGGCTAGAGACTGGAAATGCATGGAACAGAATGTTCAAGAAACTGTATTGTTCTTGTTCAGTGTCATTAGTGGCCATGTAGTTTGATCCTTATGAGTTAATGACACATAATAACAAAGGTTATTTTCAAAACTTACTGTGGATCTTTTGCTCAGCTCGTTTCTGTGGGAGATAACCAGATTTATTGAGATAATGCAGCAGATGTTATTCAGGGAATGACTATCAAATGGAACCAATATCTGTAAAATAATCTATTTTCTAAATGTAAGTTGCATTCTCTACAAGTTTTTCTTCACGGCACAGCCACTTTGCAAAACTCTGCCTTTCTATTGTGCAATTCCTTGACTCTGCAAAGCATCATCTGAGCTTTACTTGACTCCACAACCCTTCCAAACATTCATTTTTTTCTGAATGTGGGTCTTGTTCTTTTACACATGCCACAGAAAATTCATTGAGGGGTCTTCTATTAATTTCAGCTCTTTTACTGTCCTACACCATGAATTCAAATGTATTTCAGATCCAAACTGCATAGGAAATGTTAATTTTGTGTTAATACCTTGCCTAGTCTGGAAGGGGCTCCTTTCTGACTACCAGCACCAATGGTAGGATTTTTTTCTAGCTCTGTGTGTCAACACTGAGGTCACATGGGGCTAAAACCCAACAGGAGGTGCATGACTCCGTTATTTAAACACAAGCACACTAAAATTACTCCTCAGTTCCTCTACAAATCTGCAGAGGTCAGTGCTTCTCACGCTGCTTGTAAAGTCAGTGCTTATGGCAGAGGGGCCTCAATCCTCTGACCATCATATCAACTACAGAAATACAGATTATACTACTTTCATAGGCTTTCTCAGTAACTGAATACATTTTTCTAAAGAAAATCAGGCATTTGGTGCACAGGAATCTCCACCACAACATTTCAACATGATTTCAAATGCATCTCCTCCTTTACCTTTTTTTCTACAAATATTTATTGAAATTAACAGAGACTTTTGTGTGATTTTGTAAAGTCCAGTTAGGTGGAAGAAATACCTGAATACATCAGCAGATATTTTAAAAATGGCAAACCCTGCATGGCTCTTGGTCATTGAAACATGGCCAAGATTTACCTGAACTTAAAAAATTAGTAAGAGAGTCAGTAATGTATTGCAGCACATTGCTGTTGTCATTGTCCCATGGATTTGAAGACAACTAATTTCCTGCTGACCTTTTCAGCTTTAATATCAAGGTTGGGAGCACTTTAAAGTGCTGATTTTCCCTCTCACACTGTGTGACAGCAGACATCCTTTGCCTTATATCCCTTATGAATTAAAAAGTGTAAACCAAGCCTGTCCCAGGACAGGCATGAAGAGAACCTCACATGCCACAGATGACAGCAGCTGGGAAGGTTCAAGAGAATAAATCTTAAATCTTAAAGCTTAATCTTTCAAGAAAAGGGCTCAGGAAGCTGGCAGGCCCTGGAGAAGTTTGTGCCTCCACATCTCAGGTGCTTTGGTGTCCCTCCATGTGTCTGGCTATGTCTGCTGAGTTCAGATTACAGGTCTTGCAATTAACACCTTATAGTGGAGAAATAGCACCTCTTCAAAGAGGTTATTCTCTCTAAGAAAACTGCTTCGATGACAGCAAGAGCCTGAAAAAAAACCCAGCCTTTAAATTTGTCCCTTGCTGCCAAAAGGACAGGGCAAGTGAATAAGGAAACATGTTTTATATCTTTGATATTTTGGGGGGAAAATTAAAAAGATATACAGTATTGGTTCATTTTTCTGTAGGTGAAATGTTGGGAGATCCTAAAAAAATCTCCTCTCTATTGTATTTGTGTCCTCCCCAGATGACGGAAGGCAGGAATAATGAATCTGATTCCATGTTCTCAGAAGGCTAATTTATTACTTTATATTATATTAAAGAATACTATGCTAAACTATACTAAAGAATACCGAAAGGATACTTACTGAATGCTAAAAAGACAATAATGAAATCGTGACTCTTTCCAGAGTCTCAACACAGCTTGGCACTGGTTGGCCAAAGAGTAAAAACAATTCACAGCAGAAACCAATGAAACAATCACCTGTGGGTAAACAATCTCCAAACACATTCCGCATGTGAGCACAACACAGGAGAAGCAAATGAGATAAGAATTTGTTTTCCTTTTTCTCTGAGGCTTCTCAGCTTCCCAGGAGAAAAATCCTGGGTGAAGGGATTTTTCAGAAAATGTCCATGTGACACCTCTGCAAGGGAGGAAAAACTCAGTGGGCATAATTTTATTCAAGTGAATCATATCTTTGTTAATGGAAGGTGCCCACCAAGCTGCTCTACCCACTCCCCCTTCCTGCTGGACAGTGCAGAGAAAATAAGATGGAAAACAACTCACAGGTTGAGATAAGGCAGTTTACTAAAACAAAAGGGAATTTTGTGTCCTCTCAAGCAATGAAAAAGCCTTTTATTCTCTACTTCCCATCAGCTTGCAAGGTCTGGCTTCTTCCTGGGAAGCAGGACTGCAGCCCATGGAGCTGCTGCTCTGGAAGGTAAATGTTGTAGATAACACATCCTCCTCCCTAATCCTCTATCCCCACTTAGCTTTTGTCTCTGAATGCTCTGGAATGCCCATTTGGTCAGTCTGGCAATGCTGGCCTGGCTGTGCCCTCTCCCTGCCCCTCCATGGCAGGGAATGTTGAGAGACAGAGTGGAGCTGTGCCAGCCCTGCCCAGCAGCAGCCAAGGCTGGTGTGTTATCTGCTCCTTCCAGCTCCCAGGGCAAAGCACAGCACTGAGGGATGCTCTGGGAGCATGAACCCAGCCTATTATGAGTAGAAAAGCTGCCCATTTTTTAAAAAGGTTGCAGAGTTAACAGGTTGGGCTAGTTGCTGCCAGGGTGGAGTTCTAACTGTTTGTTGTTGTAATCACCTGTCGTTTTTGTTAACTACCTGTCCTTGATGGTCAAGAATTCCCCCTTTTGTCGAGTGACACCCTGCTGCTTCCTGGAGGATGGCACCCAAACTGTGAAGAGGAGGGGACATCGGCGTTGGCATGCAAATGACATTGGAACCAGCATGCAATGGGAGAAGCCCCTCACCCAACGTAGCAAAAAACCCATAAAAACAATGAGCCAACACAAAATTGTCAAATCAAAGTGATGTTTAGACGTGAGGAACAGAATCTAGTATCCACCAAGACCCTTTTTACTCCTCACCCTAACCTCAAAAGATGTTGGCTAGAGGACAGAAGACCTCAAATGCTAAACTGAAAAGTTGGGGAATGTCGTGATACTCTCATGAGGATGGAACCCCAAGCTCTTCCCAGCTTGGGGTTGCACAGACCAGTGGATGAAGCTGCACTCCTCCTCCTCCGAGTCACTTGTGGGAGTTACTCCTGGGAACAGTGGCGGCGTGAGCGCTGACCCAGCAGTTCTCCTCACCCGAGCTGATCACTTTTAATAAAGGCCTAAGAAAGGAGAAAGGTCTCCTGCCTGTGTTTATTTCACAGCCCAGCCAGACCCACTGCACCAGGGGAGCAGAAGCATCTCCTCTGTGACCAGGTGTCTCTGAGATATTCTAAATATGGCACATTTTTTTCTGTAATGAGCAACTACAGGGCTTGTTTAGGTACGTAGGGCAATTGATGGGTGCAAACAGGAGCTAGAAATGAAACTCATGAATATGTGAAGCATTGCTTCCCAAGCAAAATATGAATGCTGGACACAGGCAATTAAGCACTCCCTATGTTTTCTGGATAAATATGCAAATTTGACATTCAAATCAGACTTCTAAAAAAAATTTCACCCAAGTTAAAGCACTAAGAACATAAGCAGTCCAAAGCTTAAGTCTTTTTGCTCCAACTTTAATTGCTTGCCATAATTTCTGTTAAGGGCAAGGCACTTTAGTAGGTTATCATTCTGCTCCTCCCAACTGTTTCAAAAGTCAAGTGTGGTTTCCCCTGACACATCACATAGTGGATGGAATTTTTAGATGGAGAATTTACAGCAGAGTAGCATGCAGGGAATTCATTAAAGCTGGGGGAAGGAAGTCACTGCAAGAAGGTGACAGTATTGTTTGCATAATAGGTTTGCCTGTTGCAAACTAAGACTAGCTACTGAACTGCCTTAATAAATTGCATTTTTCAGTAGATAAAGAGAAGGTTCTGGAAGAAAGAGGACCAAAAAGTTGATCATATGAAGTAGAAAAAAAATGTTATGGGATAAGCTGTTAAAATGTGTTTACCATCACAGATATACACTGCTGTTAAATGCAGATTTACAGGACAAAGGACTCTAATGACCTCTAATTCAGGGCCACAAGGCTTTTGGGAAGAGAGAATTTGATGTGCCACTCCTCCCTCACACGATTCTGCTGCAGACAGTTCCCAATCTGGATTTAGCATTTTCGGTGGGGATCTAAGTTTCTGTCTTGTTTAAGTACAGTTTGTTCCATTGTTTGTGACTTCAGTACTCTGCCCTAAAATGAGATTTTATAATATCATATTTTAAGGCCACAGATTATTAACACCACTGAACAATAGGCATCATAATCCTCTACAACCCTTTAACTCTGCTTCAGAATGATTTTAAGGGCTCAAATCAAACTGGGGTGGCAATTAGCTCTTGGAGTTGACCGCAGGGAAAGATCTGTGTTGTAACTCCAAAGTAACTTTTTTAACCTTTTGGTAATGGACATAATATTTTCTGAGCAGCCTGTTCTAGTGGAATGGGGAAAGGGACTGGAATTAAATAATCTTTAAGGTCTCTTCCTGTAATTCTGTGATTCTACGAAGTGAATAATATCAGAATATTCTTATTCAATTTAAAGTGGAAAAGAACTTGAAGAGTTGATGCTACCTGAGGAAACCAAGTTGTCCTGCTCTGTAGGTGAAAGAAGGTGGCAGGGAGGGAAAGAGAGCACAGTGAAATAAAAACCAGACCATGTCCACTGCACCTCTGGATGCTATGGAATAGAAACTCCACCTTATTGTGAAGTTTCTGAGCCAGGGACTAATGAAGTCAATCACTTTCATTGGGAGGGTCAGGTAGGTCAGACTCAAAATCCTCCTTGGCTGATTTAAGCTCCTTTTGGTGTGAAGGAGCTGCAAAGCGAGTTCAGCCTAGGACAGCACTAGAGAGAAGAAGAAACCTGAAGAAAAGAGCAGAAAGGCATTAGCATAGCAGTAAATATCTTTTTATGCATTTTCTGGGTCTCTCTGTCACACACAAGTGGTGGAAAGGTCCGATGGACGCTGCAGTACCGAACTCTGCCGTGCTGGTGCTGCTGCCCATGGGCTCCCTGGCGCTGTTGATCCATCCCAGGCACACACTACGGCTGTCCTTTGTTTTCTGGCAGATTTTATCAGACTTAGAAAACGGACAGTACTCTTACTGAATGCCTTGAATCCCAAGTCTATTTGACAGTCACTGCAGGCTTGATGTGCAGCGGTCTTTGTTAAGGAAAGCACAATATTTACATAAACAGGCTGACCTTTTAAACCTCATTTTGTCAGGAGGAGCTGAAGGGGAGGCGATGAGGGGAGAGAAGGGGGCAGAGGAGACTTTGCTACCTGTTGCTGTAAGAGAAATCATATCCTGAGGCAAATACACCTTTTGTTTTTATAACTGCATAAAGTGTCGTATCTTTATCTACATATTTAACCCACTACACTTGAAATGTACACGGAATTATTTTCTTTACAAACCATATCATCCTTCCTTCACTCCTTTTCTTACATCCTCGCTAAAGAAAAAAATCAATAAAGCCCCAAGCAGCGTAAATCATTGCTAAGATCAGCTCACTCCACGATTCTTTAGCATAAGAATGATTAGATATGCTGACAGGAACAAACCAATGCGATGCCGGAAGAATCTTGGGTTCCTGCGCTTTCCGATTTTTCCCCAGCAGATTCTGGAAACATAAACCTGCCAGGCTGGCAAACAGACACGAAAGCTTCACGCTGGTGCTTACAGAGACAATAGAAAGAAGACAAAAAGCTTCTTAATAAAACCCCAGAATTGCCATCTCATTTAAAGACAGCACAGAGCGCAGCAGATGAGTGCTGCTGTAACTCTCCATATTGCCTGGCACATCCATCACATAGTCTCATGGTTGCTGCGCTCATTGATCCTGCTGAGCGTGAGCTGCACCCATCCCTTGCTACCCTGCAGGGATGCCAGAGCTCCGTGCACGCTGCTCCTGACACGGACCGCCTTTCACTTTACCCGTGCTCAGCTCTCAGCCCGACTACACCCAGGGAAAAGCATTTTTATTAGCCACGAACGCGTGTCTGTTCACAGCACGGGTGTAGAAGAGGGAGCGGGAGAGGGGAGGGGGACACATACATCAAGCTCCATAAATGCTGGACCCCACACACCTTCAAATTCCGCACGCATTCCGGAGCCGCTATGCGAGGGGAAAGCTGAGTTTTCCACCGAGCCAGGTTATTATTTCCATGCCCAGAGCCTGGAAGCATCGAGAAGCGGGGGAAATGGAATGGAGAAGCTCCGCTTACCCAGGGCAGGAGAGGGACTCGAGTGATGAGCAGGGGAATTTCCGCCCATGCCCTCTCCCCGCAGCAGGGTCGCTCCCCAAATCCACTTCCCCGCTCAGGGATCTCCGCATCCCTTCCGAGCGAGAGCGGCGCCGGCCGGGCTGCAGGGCTGCGGGAAAGATGAAATAGATGAGAAACAAAGGGCTGGCCGAGGGTGGCGGCCAGGTATGTTCTTACCCGCTCGGGATCGCCGCCGTGGCTCGCTGGATTGCGGGCGCAGGGGGAGAAGGAGGCGGAGGAAGAGGAGGAGAGGCTGGTGCTGCGCCACCCGCAGCCTGCAGGAGCTGCCCCCGCGCCGAGCCCCGTCCCCACTGTACACCGGGAGCTGCCCCGCGCCGAGCCCTGTCCCCGCCGTGCCCCGCACCGGGAGCTGCCCCTGGGCCGAGCCCTGTCCCCATTGTACACCGGGAGCTGCCCCCGAGCCGAGCCCCGGCCCCAGGATCTGTCCCCGGTGCCGAGCCCTGTCCCCGCCGTGCCCCGGGAGCTGCCCCCGGCCCCAGCGCTCCCGCAGCTCGGTCCCGGCTCGGTGCCGGCTCGGTGCCGGCTCCCTGCGCCCCCTCGGCCCCGAGGGGAGCGTCACCCCCCGGCCGCGGCTGCCGGGATGAGCCCCCGGCGCTCTCCAACACTCCCGGCTGGTTCCGGCTTTCCGATCCTCGGTGCGGTCTTGTGTGGGCTCCACCTGCGTGGGCAAAGCCTCTCTCCTCCTACCTGCGGCTGAGATCCCAAAATTTGTTATTCTTTCCTCGAGAACCGCTTCCATCACCACCAAAAAAAAAAAACCACCAAAAAAAAAAAAAAAAACCACAACAAAACCAACCCCACATCTACCCCAGCGAATCCCATCCCTCTTCGCAACTCCTCTTGCTATTCGGGTTTGCTTCCCTCTCTCCTCCTCCTTCTCCCCTCCCTCTTCCCCCCGTTTCGGGTTTGGAGCCTCTCTCTGCCCTACACACACACACAGACAGGCACGCACGGTGTAAATGGGTTGTCACACACGCAGAACCGCTGCTGGTTCCCAAAGTCCCCCCAGCCTGCTCAGCCTTCCTCTAGCTTGAAGCCGCAGATCATGGACTATATGCTTGGAGCCGGGATGCGTTTTATTCACAGCCGCTTCGCCTCCCGCAATTTCACCCGGTGAGTAAGGTTTGATTTCGCGTTCAGGTGGCGTGCCTCCAACAGGAAAGACACTAAAAACAGCAGGGAGAAATAAAAAGAAAAGATAAATTAAAAAAAAAAAGTTTTGCTTCCCCTTGTTCCCCCACGGGCTGGCTCCACTTTCTAAACTCGAAGGAATTAGGAAGCACCAGTTTTCTGCTCACGTTCATTCCCAGCCGCCGCGCTGGGCGCTGATTGCAGCGCGCACCGCAGCACCGCTTCCAGAGCCGCCGTTCCGCTGCTTATTCATCACATTTTATTCATGCTTCCATCAGGCACGGCACCTGCTCCATTCCCCGGTTAACCCCTGCCGACGTGGGCGCTGGAAGGGCTCAGTGTGCCGAGGCAAGGACAGGACGGGATTGCTGCTGGCTGAGACAGCCGGGAGCATCCTGGTGAATGTCTGGGAACCTGCGGGGGGAGATCAGCTGGAAAAGTTCACTGCTCTTCCCCATCCCCTGAAGAACTTGCACAGGATTGGGGGTGGGGAAGGATTCTCCAGAAGGGATAGGAAAGGATTTCCAGACCTCAAGCCCTGCCGCATGTGCTGGGAGGGGGCTGTGACCAGGCGGGGGGGCCGGGCAGCAGCGGGGTCGACGGCCGGGGCTTCTGTCCTGCTGCTGCCAGGGCTTCTGTCCAGCCTCTGCAGCCGCTCACAGCTCGCCCTTTCCTCACTTCTCAATCCCATCGCACCCGATTTCATTTATCACTATTTTCATGCATACATGTATTTTTTGCTGGCCAAAAATTGGCTCCAGAGCAGCACAGGAAAACGTACGCCCATCTATACGTGTACCTGAGGTAGAGGTACATGGCAGGGCTCTTGCATCAAGTAGGGGCTACTTAGAAAGAAAAAGAGACAAGAAGCAAGGGAAATAAACGCATTACATTTAAAAAAAGGACAAGTGCCTTCAGAGTGCTATTTGTGGTTGATACTTCCAGGATTTTAGTGTCTCTAATTAGCGGCAGAGATCCTCCCGCGGTCAATAGCAGAAGGCAGGGAGGAAACATGCTATGTCTGACTGGGCTCCGTGTAACTCTGTCATTTGGGTGCAGGATAAGAGAGTGTGTGTGTGTGTGTCTGTGTGTGTGTGTCTGTGTGTGAGCGGTCATATCTCCGAAGCAGAACCTGCAGAGATCACCAGGAAGGTGCTCGAGGCTTGCAGGCAGGTAGAGATGCCATGGAGAACTAACAAGATCCGAATTTATTGCCTGGTGGCATGCAGAAGACGGGAAAGACCAATTCAATGCCAGAGTGTGCTCCCCCCTTGTTCTTCCCTCCACCTTCCCCCTCCCCGCCCTGCTTCCTCCCCCCTCGGCCGCCAGATTGCTGGCTGCTGTCTGGAAAGGAGTAGTGAAAAAGCCCTTCAAGCATGGGATCCAAAATCCACCCTTCCACCAGCTCGAAGCTCCCATGCCTACTTATCTCCTTCCAGCTCAGCATCCCTCTCCCGGAGACTCCAGCAGGTTTTCCCATTCCTGCTGACTTGCCCCTCTGCCCCCACCTCCTCCTCTTGCCTCGGACCTTTCCATGACTGAGGTGATTAACCAAATCCCAGACATTTCCCCTGAATCACCCGCTTCTGGTGCTGCTGCTGCCGGGATCCTCCCGCACCAGGCTGCTCAGAAAGTTTCCGTGCAGTCATACCCCCCTTCCCTCCTTAGGTAGGGAGTGTGTTTCTAAACCTCTTTTTAATCTTCCCCCAGCCCCCTAAACCTTTAATAAAGAAAAAAACCCCAAAACAAACCAGCAAGTCCTGAGGGATTTCTGTTATAGTGGGAATAGCTCAGCCAGTGAGCATCGCCTTGCCGTGCTGCTTAAATGTTACCGCTCTGCAGAAGAGATTTATGTGCCCATCAGCAGAATATTTCCCGGGTTTAAGAGCGCTCGATTTTCCCTCTGCTGACGGGGATGGGAGACGGCCAGGCGCAGGATGAGGGCAGTGGAGTTGTTTGGCTCACAGGCACTATGACGGGTGGCAGTAAAACGGTGTCTGGGCAGCAAAAGTGACACAGGTTGGACCGGGTGGCATTTCCATACTCAGCAGAAGGCGAGGGGATGCACATCAGCCCCTTCGCATACAACACCAAATTAATGCAAGTAACATGGGCTTAATGGGTGATTGCAACAAGCGACAGTCAGGCGTGCTAAATGGAGAATATTCCCACTACCCTTGATTTCCAGCATTCCGCACCCCCAGCCCAGGGAAATCTCCTTCTCACACGGGGCTGGATGACTCAGAAAAAAACACAGGAATAATGGGCAGCGGCCAGGCGGGTTTTGCTTTGCCGTATTTGGTTCTTTTGCTTTTTGTACAATACACTGGTGGTGTGGAAGCACCTCCCGAGCCCCGCGGCCCATTCCCGACAGAACGCTCCCAAACATCTCTCTTCCCTGCATTTAGATGCCCAGACTCCCTGCTTGCCCGTGTCTGGCTTCACTGCCAAGGATTACCTCCCTCTCCCCTGAAGCTGCGTGGATCTGGGACTCCCTTTTGGCCGGGAGTTCATGTCCCCATTTCCCATACCGGCGGTGGCAGACGGACATCCAGGGAGGTGGCCCTGGCACAGGGAACACCTTTAAACGTCCAGCCTGCCTCCTCATCCTCCCGGGCTTCATCTGCCCCACTCCTGGGGCAGGTCCCGGGGGAAGGAAGGGTCGGTGACAAGGCGGAGGTCGGGGGGACCACGCCGGCAGCAGGAGGGGATGCTCCGGCTCCGGAGCCGGGGGTGGCAGCGCCTGTCGTGGCTGTGGGACCCCCGGCTCGCCCCTCCTCATCCTCAGCAGCTGAAGGCAGCTCGTTTTGTGGGGAAAAGAGAAAACACCCCCCTCTCCAGGGAGCGGTGCCGCCAGCCCGTGCGGCAGAGGGAGCAGAGGCTTCACCGCAAAGGGTTAACGCGGGGCTGCGGGGTGCTCCGGGCTGGAGTCCTGTGTGCGCCTCTGAGATGCACCAGCCAATCCTGGAGACAGCAGCGTGAACTAGATGTAGCATGCTGGAAGGAGGGAGGTGAAGAAAATAGGGTGTAAACTGTCAGCGCACACCGCGAGGCGGACCCGCTTCTTGGGCTGCGATTTCTTAGAGACTTAGAGAGCATCATGCATTTAAAAAGGTAAGGGCTTTGTTGCCGACACTCTGTATCGTGATTCACTGCCGGATTCAAGTGCGTTTTCCGTGTGGCTTTCATTTAGTGATAAATTGTGTAGCGCAGAGTGGGGAGAAAGTGGAATGTGGCATGATTTACTGCTCGGGAGCCGTTTGGAAAGGCTACGTCAGCTTCGAGTTGTAATGATTTCATGTAGAGATGGAGCAAGTGAATGCATGTGAAGTGAAGTGAATTCATGACTGGCAGAAAAATGTAATGCATGTGATAAGAGAAGAATGTTCTGTTGTAGCAGCAAAATCAGTTATGGATCCACTGAAATGAAGGCTAGTGGGAGATAGACCTGATTTTGAGAAAATGTAGAGTAATTCAGATTCATGTATCTGACAAGTAAGTCTGTCAGATAAAACCAAAAATAACTTCATTCCTAGAGAAAAAAACTCCATGTTTATTAAATACAACATCACAAAAGAATGCTATAAAAAGGAGCGAAGTCAGAACCTTACAGAGTCTGTATGTGCAGAGATGAGTGACTCTGACACATTAAGTGTACAGAGATAAAGCTAGAGTGGCCCTGCTAACATTTACAGGATATAAGGAATAACTTCAGAGGAGCAATCCATTTAGATATCAGACTTCACAGACTGCTGTCATTGCTCAACCCCATCCCTACAAGGAGTTACTCATTTTAAATAGGTGCTCTATCAGCTTTACCACAGGACCAGCTTTGGGAACAGAAACATTTGACTGGATCTCTTCCTCTCTGTATCTAAGCATAGCAACAGACCCTCAGTCTCAGATGCTGTTGCAGTGCTAATCAGCAGAGTTCCATCCAGAAACTACCTACAAATTCTTGCCTCCGAGCATTTTTTCTCTCTAAGACGTGTATAATTTAAGCAGGGGAGGAATAAAAAAAAAGATCTGTGATGTTTTCTGTAAGCTGATCCTCCTCCAGCGAGAGCAAACCTCCCCAACAGATGCTGAGTTCACAGGAGTTGTGTTTGGGGTGCTTGCTCATGAAATGCTGAAACCCTGTGAGTGAAAATGAGAACTAAGAAACATGAAAACAAGCAGCTGAATGTTTTTACAGAGCTCAGTGCAGGAGGCAGCATTTGTACAACAAGCCAACAAAACAACCTGAGAATATTCAAGTGATGCAATCCTCCCATCTTATCCTTTCCTATTTTTTCTACTCCTCTCTGAATGCCTTTGTGAAGAATTAATTACAGAAGTCAAGTCATTGTTTACACCAACGTGTCCAAAAATTTACTTTTTAGTCACAGAGATTGCAGTGACTTGTCACTCCTCGCAGTCCCAGACAATGATTTATGGGACTCAAATATTTTTACTTCATTTGTATTAATTCACAACCATATCTGATTGGGATCAGTCTAAGTAATTTCTTGCTTGAGATGCAACACCTGCTGAAAACAAAAGGAAGATCTTTTTACCATCAAGCTTGCTTCTTCAGCAGTTTTTGAGAATCTGAATGGAAAATTGGATGATCAAACTACTCACCTAAGTTTTCCTTAGAAGAAAAAGAGTGGTGGAAGGTATTAGGTGATAGTTTCTGGAAACATTATTTTCTAGCTCTCAGGCATACCTAGTGCAGCTCTTTCTTAATCCTCCCAAAGCTTCACCTCTCCTCAAAACCAGAAGTAGACATTTTTTTACTTTCCTGAAACACTAGTAACCTCATATGGGAACAAAATCAGCAGAAATACACTTTGACTAACAGAGCCCAAGGGCTCTTTGAGAAAGGTTGCACTGAAGCCACTGTCCTGTTAGTAGACTACAGCCAGTCATTTCATGAGGAGATAATCTAACATCTTCCTAATCTCATCCTATATCAGCATAAGAGAACATTTTTTAAAAACAAATTTGCAACTACATTCTCTTCATACCGTTGTTTTCCTTTTGCTCAGTATATGTGTGTGTTCAGTGAGGGCCTGATCTAGGACAATTCAAGGAGATCAGAACATCCCTATTAACTTCAATAAAAGCAAGATCAATTTCCAAAACAATCTTTTGGAACCCAAATGAACTTCAGATTTAGAAGGGGAAAAAAGTGAGCATCGTGAAGTTACATGCTGCGTACTGAACAGTGGGAGGCTTTGCATATCTTGAGTCAAATATTATTAAAATAATAAAGAACTAAGAATTTGTGACCTGATCTTTCATTGGTCTAGGCCTCAGTACTTTTTCATCATTGATAAATCAACATTTTCTGTATGAAGCTGAGGAAGCCCCGCTGAGCTGCAGGTAATCAGCACCTTGTGACTGGAGTCATCACCCTGCTGAAAACCGTAGTGTGAATAAATTTGGTCTTGCAGCTTTGAAGTTACTAATTTATATGAACCACAGTTTGTGTGCATACACAAATATGGTTTATATATAGACATAAATATGCATGATATGCACTACACATCCTTCCACACCCATGGTCTGTATAATCACTTTTTTGCCCTTGCCCATACCATGGGAATGATTTTTTAGCTCAGTCTCTTTGCTATCTCCCACTGAAAGTCTTCACCTGCGCTGTGTGCCACAAAATAATGCGCTGAGGAGAGGCAAGAAGGACACTCTGCCACATCAGAGCTTTTCAACTTTAACTAATGAGCCTCTCACAAAGGCCACAGATTTTGTTCCACCTTCAGAAGAAGATTGACCAAGCAATATATATTGTTAGCTAAATTAACACCATTAAACTGTAGTGGTTTCTCTTGTAATGAGGTGAGATCGTAAGGCTCTGTGTCACATACCTTTACTGTAACAGTTACATTAATGGGGGAAAATTCTGCTGATTTGCAGTAACACCTTCATTGCCACATCCACCAGCTCTGATTAATGAGAAAAGTGGTTTGTAAGGCACTTATTATACATTGGCAAGTATGGGATGTAAATCTGGGGAGTCAGAGCACTGCTCTATGCCCTTAATCCCATATTGTTCATGACTCCTGAGAATTCTGTAGGGCTAATTTAGCTCTTTCAGTACTTATAAACCTACTAGAAATAACAAAAACACTTGGTTAATTGAACATGGACAACCACACTGGAGTCAAATGGGATTATTAAAATCCATTATAAATGTTACTTCTCAGTATTTTCTTTTTTTCCTTTATTTGAAATCTGTTTCTGAGGAGGCTTAGCATCACTGGTGAAAAACACTGCTAAATGTGGCAGCCCAAGTGTACATTTTTATTTCACCTAAAACATTACTGATCCCTATTCATTAACAATTTTTTGGACAGAGAGAGCACATATATGTTACAACAATTTTAATATTGAATAATTCAGCATGGTTTGTACTTAATGAGCCACCCTAAAGGTTAAAACTGCTGTAGTTGAGGGCACAGATGATACCCACCTCTTTTTCTCCAGAACATGTAGCTGCTCAGCATTCCTTGGATGAATCCCCTAATTCCTTTAGGTCTGTAGCAGCATTTCTAAGGAAGATGCTTGTTTAGGGAAAGCAGCACTGTTTATGCAGGTCAAGACTCATCCTGCTGCCAGTCTCTGGAGACTGTGGATTTATTTCACAGAGAGCCATTAGTTGGTGATGTTCTCTTTTTAAGTCACTGCTCCTGTGGGATGTGAATCTGACTCATTGGCTTAAAAAGTAAAAGCTTTAGTTACTACCTAAGTAGCCTTTAAGCTCTCTGCTAGCTTGAGTTTATTAGATTGATTCACATTAGTTGAAGACATGGTAGTGGCTTTTTTTTTATTAAAGTACTCTTATTTATAAACCAGCTTAACTTCTTCATGCTTGCTTGTCTTGGCCAGGCAAAGCCTAGAGCATTTTCTCTGTCTTTCTGGAAAAAATAGGGTATAATAAAGAAAACTGATGGTCCTCATATTCAGAGAGACTGCAGTGATTTGTAATTCCTCATAAATAGACTTGTGTCACTCATTCAGCACTGTGCAGGTATTCCTGAAAGTTTAAAGCTCCTCAATATTAGCTTAACAAATTTCTACTAAATGAGAATGTGTTTTTCTATGAGCTACAACAAGAAATAGTGACAATTTCATACTTAGGCAGTTTCAGACTGGGTCATATCTAAATTAAAACAGTAGGGAGATTGCAATTCCAGATGCAAACTCAGACTTTCACTCCCTGTAGCACGATGTTCATAAGAAACACATCTTTTAGCAGACAGACTTTTTTCCCCTCTCTCTAATTTTGCAATTTCTTCTAATCTTGTCAAAAATCAAGTCTTTGAGCTAGATTTATTTAAGCTTTATTTATTTATTCAAGCTTTGAGTCTTGTCAAAAATCTAGCTTTGGTGCTAGATTTATGTGAGATAGCAGGCTGCCCAGTACACATAACACAATTATTACTTGTACAATCAAGCTTTATCCATCCCGAGCTGCAATTAGCCCCAGACTGGTTTGCTGGAGCTTGAATCTTTGCTCAGTCAGCCATAAAGTCCCTACTCTTGCTATAAAACATTAATAGCTATAACATGAACATTTAAGGGGATCTGGCTACTGCCCACGCAGTGGCTACAGGCCTGGAATGCTGCAGCAAAGGGAGTGTGGAAAAATCCTGCAACAGTTTTCAGTAGCATCAGCTCTAGAAAAATGGTCTCTTGAAGCTTCTGTGGGTCCTGCCTTGAGAGCTGGCACAACAAGTGGTGTGAGTTTGTTGTTTCTTTCCTGTTAGAATAAATAGGTTGAAGATGAGGAACCTGAAAGGAGCTTTAACCATCCATTTATATCAGCTGAACACCATGTATGCCATCTGTGAAATCAGCTGTAAAATATGCTGTGAGATCTGGAGCACTTTTGTCTGAAAGACATAATAAAAGGGCAAAATAAAAACATTACCCCTCTATTAGATATCATTGTTAAGAAATAAAATATATAAAATAATCCATTCTTCTTGCAAGGCATCCAGAGAAGTGCACTGAAAGAAAAATTTCATGCCATTAGATCTTTATGGATGTTATTCTTAACTACTGATCTAAGTTGTAACCACTAATTTTCACATGGAGAATAAAATCAGGAAGAGTGTAAATTCTTGACCAGATACAGCCTTAGCTAAAATTAGAGGGCTCTGTCCATGCCTGAGTCAGAGCCTCTAAACTGAGAAAACCGTTCTTAGAAATAAAAGAACCCCCAGCCACATCATTTGTGGATTAGGTCAGGTAATATCTGAGGGGATGGAAGTACATGAAACTAGGCTGGATTTTGTGAATATGTCCCCACTGCAATCAGTACAGTACATTGCTATTTTGGCTCTCTTAAGTCCAGAGAACAGCTATACACCATTATTTTTTTCCTTCATTATTGTACAAACAATATTAGCAATAACTTCAAAGAAACTTCTATTTTTGCCTGAGACTGACAAATCCTTTCCTCTCTATCCTTTTTCTGAGCATTTCTTGCAAAATCTCCAGGAACAGAAATTTTAATCAGCAACAAAAATAGCCAGCCACTCTGTTCATGGAAAAATCAACTTCCTTTTTATTTTATAACATTTTTGCCATCCAATAATTTGAAAACATTCTATGAGCATTGCTTGTTTAGGCTTCTTGATAGAAGCTGTCATTAAAGAAGGTTAAGGCACTTGGCAAGGTTTATACAGCACAATCAAAGTTGTACTTTGAGGTAGCTCAGCTCCAAGTACTCTCCTTCCTCTCTGCAACCTGAATCTTCTTCAGCTCCACAATCTGTTGGCGAGCAAAGTTTCCTCCCACTCCATCCCATTCTGTACTACTAATCAGTTATATTTGGATTTTTCCTCGGGCTTGAAAGCCTCTGGAAGCAAAGCTTGAGTGTACAGTGTGTAAATAGCTGCTTGCTCCTGCTCTAGATGGTAGCAGCTGTAAGAGCCCTGGGTATTGTATTTGCTGGGAATGCCTGATGAAGGCAGGAATGATGAATCTGACTCCATGTTCTCAGAAGGCTAATTTATTATTTTATGATACTATATTATATTAAAGAATACTATATTATGCTATACTAAAGAATACAGAAAAGATTCTTACTAAAATGCTAAAATAATGAGAACTCGTGACTCTTTCCAGAGTCCCGACACAGCTTGGCCCTGACTGACCAAAGGGTGAAAACAACTCACACCAGAATCCAATGAAACAATCACCTGTGGGTAAACAATCTCCAAACACATTCCACGTGTGAGCAAAACACGGGAGAAGCAAATGAGATAAGAATTGTTTTCCTTTTTCTCTGAGGCTTCTCAGCTTCCCAGGAGAAAAATCCTGGGTGAAGGGATTTTTTCAGAGAATGTGAGTGCCACACCTGGGTTTAAAAATTAGTACCAGGATGGATTAAAAGAGGAAAAGGCTGTTTGTTACTCCAGAATGGTTTACTGGATACACCTAATTTACATGTGTCTTAGTATCTTTGTATCCTACTGACACTTAGCTGTCAAATTGGGTCAGAAAACTTGTCTGAGGAGTGAGAGTTATGAGTGAAAAGGAGATATGCTGCTGGAACTAGTATGTCATGACTTTTCAATGGTCATTTGTTACTTAATTTCAGGAGGTAGTTTTTACAAATCCTGAGAAGCAGCTCAACTGCCATTAAAACACACCCAACGAGATCTTCAGAGTGGAGAATGCTGGATGATGATAAATTAGGCATTCATAAAAAAAAAAAAATCCAAGATGGAGTCAAGACTTCTAAATATATGTCTCCTGTTGGAATTTTCTTCAAACTTGAAAGCTCCAGTATGCAAAACTGTATGTCACAGCAATACATGTCAGTCTGTGCCTGAGGAAATGCTGGACCAGACTCTCTCCCAAAGTTTTTGTTTTTCTGTAGAGCTGCTCCCAAACTTATTCCAAGAGAGCTTGTTCTCTTTCCATTCTAACACTTTTCCTACATCAGATACTTTAGCTGAAAATTTTTGGACAATTTGGGAGAAAGTTTAGCGTAACTTGTGTAATGGAAGAGTGCTTTAAGACTGAAATGCCATGCAGAGTTTTCATGCAGAGGGATTTTGCACATAGGATAGCCTGTGTGCACTTGTGGACTTGCAAAGATTAAGGTTTCATCCCTACAGACTTCAACCCCTATCGATTTTTATGATTGCAGAAGTGCAGTCATCCAGCCTGGAGCAGACTTCAAGCTCGAAGCAGCAGGTTTTCTGTGTCTTCTTGGCACCCTGGGTGCTGGCCAGAAACCCAGGGCTTCCAGAAATCAGCTTCATTTAACTCCTTGTGTGACAGGTACCTGTTGTCTATCAAGAATTTTGGTGCTAGCCCCCCCTTTAAAGATGAGGAACGGGGACACGATGAGGAATTGAGTGGATTTCACAAGGTCACGTATTGAAAGGAAAATGGAGAATGGCTTTACACTGAAAGAAAGTAGATTTAGGATTTAGATTGGACATTGAGAAGAAATTCTTCCCTGTGAGGGTGGCACAGGGTGCCCAGAGAAGCTGTGGCTGCTCTTGGAAGTGTCCAAGGCCAGGTTGGATGGGGCTTGGGGCCAGCTGGGCTAGTGGAAGGTGTCCCTGTCGTGGCAGGGGTGGCACTGGGTGATCTTTAAGGCCCCTTCCAACCCAAATCATTCTGTGTCTCAATGATTTCTCCCTTTCAGTTATTCACTTACACAGTCCCACCAGCACCACCCAAGCTGGGACTGGAGGCCCTGGAGCCCCTGGTCAGCCTGAGGTGGGTTGAGGACCCAGATAAGGCTGGTCAAGGCTATTGAGGCCTTTTTGTGCCTTGACAGGTAATATCTTTCCCTCAACGAGCTCCTTGTAGAAACAGATTCACTCATTTAGGCAGAAAGACTGCAATGGCATTTTGGGGATGCTGCTTGAAATCATCAGCTAAAACACGTAAGGATCCATTTGCACAGGAGGATGAACTTAGATTAACAGATTTAAACAGCGCCTGAGGGATTTTATACATCATGATTTGGGCAGCAAAGGAAAAAATCAGGTCTTTTACAAATATCAGACATTGAAGCAATTACCTCAGCACACCTGGCAGCCAGCAGATACTCATGGGCTGAGGAGACTGGCACTTGCTGCACTGGGAAGTGACAAAAAGCGCATGGGGACACCAGCTGAAGGCTCACAGGCACTTGGAGGGGTGAAATTCTGCAGAGACAGAGCAAATACCAAGGCAGGCTCTGTGGGCAAGGGCCGTAACACTCAGCAACCAGTCCTCCCATTCCAGACAGACCCTAGTGCAGCTGCAGAGGTTGGGCTGACATAAATTCTCTCTTTCCCTGGATGCATTTGATGTTTTCTCCTTTTCTTTGAAAGGAGAGAGGAGGAAAAACCAGCAGGATTGTTTAAAAAAAGAAGTTAAAAATCAGACACCTTACTTGTTCTTTATTTTGGCTGTTGAGGACATAGTTACAGGGCTCATGTCTCCCTTTTGAGAGGGGAGAAGAAAGCTAAAATCTGGCAGTGCATGAAGCTCTGTTTGAATAAAGGAAAGATGCTGATTTAGTGTGCCTATAATCAAAACTGCTATCAGAAACTGATATGAAGACTTATTCTTAAGCCTGGAATGTAAAACTCTCTTCTAAGCTTGTTAGACATAGATTTAATGTCTCCTTTCAGATTTTTTTCTAGATAATTGTAGCTCAGAATGAGCACCAGAGAGCAAGTTGATTCAATCCCCCTCTGGAAAACCATGTTGACAAGTATGACTTGTCTATCTAGGTGCCTTCTAATTTTTCTGTAGTGTCACACACTGTCCCCTGCAGCTCATGAGGTCAGATCTGGCGGCAGGGAGGCCTCACCATCCTCTACCCTGGTCCTTCCGAGCAACCTGGGCCACTTGGCATTGGGAGGAGCTGAGCTTTGAGATCCCTTCCAACCCAAAGCACTGTGACTGTGTGATTCAGTGATTCCAATGCCCCAAAAAGCTGCTCTGTTTCTCTGTTCTGGGTCTCGCTCCTGTCCCAGACATCTGGGGGGAATTCAAGCAGAGCTCATCTCTGTCCAACAGCTGACTGTGACCACAGGACCGAGCAGCTCACCTCAGTTCACAAGTCCTTTTCTGTCCTTCAGGAAATTCAGCTTGGGAGATGTTTTTTTTTTCCCTGTGGATTTGAGTACCTTCCTTTGGAGAACAGAACCTGTGTGGTGGCTAAGCCCAGAGCAGAGCACAGCTGAGATCCTTTTTGCTCTCCTCTCTAGCTGATACCGAGCATTAATCCCAAAATTAGAAAACTCCCAGAAATGTTTTGATAATTTTCAGCTAACAAACTAACATAAAGTCAGATGCCAAATTTGCAAAGAAGAAAGTCTAAATCCTTTAGCTATGCCTGTGCGTTTCAGCCAAGAAACCAGTAGTCCTAAAACATAAGTAGCTATCCCACCTCATGAGATAAAAGAATTGTGAAAACCAATAAAAGACAGTGGTATCTGCTCCCCATATTTTAAGCAACTGCTAAAAAATACCCTAAAAAGACATATACTCACACCAAGTAACTGTAAAAATCTTGCTTATAGTTTCTATATTTTCAAAATCTATTGCCAAGCAATCATATCTATAAAGCTTTCCTGTTTCATCTTCCCCAAGAGATTTGAGTATCTTCCTTTGGAGAACAGAACCAGTGTGGTGGCTAAGCCCAGAGCAGAGCACAACTGCGATACTTTTTGCTCTCCTCTCTGCCCTTTCTGCTCTTTTCTCCCACATCACACCATCATCTTCACACCTGTTTCATTTACACTGAGCTGTGAGAGAATTCCATGGGCAGGTGCCTCCTCAGGTCTCAGTCACTAAAAATTGTTAGCATGAGAAAAATAGCTTCTTGAAGGAAGAATAAGAATCCCTGATGATAACACAGGAGGTCCTGTGGTGCTTTGCAAAGGTGGGCAATGTGATCATCACACTTCAGACAGGGAAGGGAAAGCAGAGACACATGAAGTGATAAACCCAAGGACTTAGAGCAGATAAGAGCAATCTCTGAGACACAGACTATTGCTTTATTCTTTATGTAAAATGTCTTTCCATTTTTCAGTGTCAAAATGCCTTTGAAAAAAAAGGTCTGGACTTATCTTTCCTTCTCTGAGTTTCACTGTTTCCCATCCACCTGCGGAAAATAAAATGTTGCTTCTTGCTGTTGATTCAAAGTTGTAGCATTCCTGAGAATTTTGTGTAATACCTAGAAAACAAAAGGTTTGCTCCATTCCTGTTTTCCATGATGTGCAATCTAAAAGAAATATGAAGGGTATTCTGCTACACCATGTATTGCACTTGATCAAAAGCAGTACCTTTGAAATCCCTAAGGCTTGTAAGTAATGGAGGGATAGAGTACCAAAACCCTCATAAATGGTAAAATTATGACCTTTCTGAAATCCAACTGCCTACAAACAGAATTGGATGTATTCCCCACCATCTGTTATCATATTTTTTCTTTGTATGTTTATTTTTAAAGGATATACAAGTCGTATTTAATATTTTGATTAGTTCAAGGAAAGCCAAGCTTTGTGTTTTGCATAAAAAAGCACCATCTTAGATGTGTTAATTTTCTAAATGTTATGGGAAGTTATTTTTTTACTTTCCTTTGAAAGGGCATGTCTGAGAAAAACAGTCTTAAATTTTTATTTCATCATTATGGGAAGTTACAGCCAGGAGAATCCCACTTTGGCACAGAGGATTCTCAATTTTCCATGGAGAGCTGGGATAAATCAGCATTTTCTTGGAATTCAAGTGAACCTACAAACCAGAGAACTTCAGAGAGACCCTGGTCTTCTGCATTTCCACTGACACAAGGGCATCTCAGACCAAGGTCTTAGATACATCTCTCTGATTCCAGAGTAGAGAGAAATATTGAAAAAAAAACCCCAAACCTGATCTTATCAAAATTGTTCAGTTATTTTATTTTGATCCTTGAGAACTGCAGGTAGATGTGGCCCAGAAAAGTTACTGGTGATGCTTAACATCAGCTTTATTGACTCTTACATGAAAGGTTGCTCCACTAGTGAACCAATAATGACCAATTTAGTAGCTGTATCTCTACTGTAAATTAACACATCTGTATTATACTTGACTCTCACCTCTTGGGAAGTAAAAGGTTACATGCACTGAGGTAGCAATAGATTAGTTTTTTTTTTCCCCTCATAAAATTTTCCACAATTTCCATTTTAGAAAGGATTTAAACTTAGTGATTTTTTTTTTTCTTTTCTTGAGCATTGCTGTGCACACATCTGGGCTGTCTCTCTATTATTCTGTGTACCTTAGTATACATGGTTCATTAATTAATGTTCTGTAAGCAAGAAAGCTCAACCCACAAATCAAGCAGACACTTCAATCTGCACTATTTTAGCTCAGTGTCTTAGTGAGCTCATAAAATACCACATGTAATTATATACAACTTTAATATTTTTTTTTTAATTACCTAAAAAAGGTTGACTTTGGTGGGGCTTGCCCTACAACATGATGACAACAAAATGACCACAGATGTCCTGTTCTCTTGTTCACAGCTGAAGCTTGTCCCAGTGGCCAAAATGTTTGCATTGCACTTGCCAGCTCTACATCCACACGTGGTGTAAATACATGGATTTTGCCAGTCTCCAGAACTTTTACATGTTCAAGAGAATTAAGACTTAGTTATGGTATTCCCAGAAGATGCTGAGTCAAATTCCTGCTGCACTAATGCCAGTGAGGAGACAATAGATTTCTAGCAAAGAAGAATTTAGCCTGTTTTGCTTCTTGAACTCACCTTAACCTCAGAATTTAGAAGAAGGACCAAAAGCTTAGCAGCATTTACAAGTGGCAGCTGGGTGAAACCATGGGGATAACAGAAAATAAATGTGCAGAGCATCTATACCTAAGAATTGTCCTTTAAGCCAGCACTTCAAAGAGACCATTGTTGACATGACAGTTTTTATCACAGAATAAATATTGCGTGATTTGCTCTCTGTATAATGTCTTCTCTACTTGAAAATCTCCCAGCTCTGTTACTTAACAGGTGTTTTTATTTGCCATGCCCCACCCTCTATCTACCACAAATTTAATACAGATTGTTCTTCCCTGGAGTTCTATTGTGGCTTTGGAACTGCACAATTTGTATGTTCCATATGCCTGCACAGTCTTTAGAAAATGTTTTCAGGGCATTTGCATTAATTAGAGAATTTGAATATTCGAAATTTTAGGATATTTCTGATACTGTAAGCTTTGCAAAAATCCTTTGGCTAGAATTTTCTAAATTATCTTTTAATAGGAAACAGGCATTTAGATCCCTCTAACAGCTTAACCCCTCCCTTAGCAGTCATCTTTTCAGGCTTCTGGTCCTTGTTTGTTAAAAGTCTCCTTCTCAGGAGTGTTATGAGGATTAATGCAATGCAGAATGATTTTACAATGGCTGGACAACAGACACCAGTGCATAAATACCAGTTACAGATGCACATGTGATTTTTCTCTCCTCATTTCTCTCCTGTATATTTATGCTCCTTTGGAATATACTTTCATAGATATTTAAAACAAGGAGATCTTTAAACCAAGATTATTTTCTTCAGTGCCTGCACAGGTTCTCTGCAGTTGTTTTGCCAGTATTTAATTTATGACACACCAAGAGGTGCAGCATTAAGCCAAAAATAAACTCCTGGCTCTTCCACTATTCCTTTCCAAGTGCTGGTTTAGTCTAGTGTGAGGAAGATGCTACATATACACAGTAATTAATTTTCCAATCCTAATATTATCATTTTGAATTCAAAAGGGACTCAATTAGTCATCATTACAGTTTAACAGCCTGAAACACTTTAGTGTTAATAAGTAACTGAAAAAGTAAACTCCTATCTCTTCTCATTTAATCAAGTATGGGAATTTTTCAATAGAAAAGTTAGAAATTTTAATACAGCACTAGGTATGAAAATTGAAATTCTCATGACACTCACTTTCTGTAGCTTCATATAATGTCAAAAAACTATGCCCAGCATCTTCCCTGTCTATGCTAAGGATGATGGAAGGGAATGAATATGCTGTGCAATATATTTTTCCCTGATTAATGATAAGAGACAAAAGCATTTGAGGATTTTCACTCTGTTGTGATGCAAAGGCTGGTCTGGCCTGTCTGAAAGTGACTGGAATGTTTTCTTTATTTATACTGATCTATTTTTAACAGGAAATGGCAACCAAATGATCCTCAAGGCTTTTATGGGCCAGTAGAGCAATCTATTGCATTTCAGTTTTGCTTCAAATCTGTGCAGACTTTGTCATACAGTGGGAGCAAGGTTATGCAGTGGTGTAACCTCAAATACATGAATTTGAAGGGGAAAAAAGCCACCACCAGTCTAGGAATATGATACTCAAACCTCAATATGCAGACTCTTTTTGCATGGAAGTGATGGCTTGGGAGCATAAATAAAAGTTTGAGAGGTCTCTGTTGTAGACTCCTGAAATTTAATTTCAAAAGGATTTATAAAATTAATGCAATCTGTGTTTTATGGTCAGAAACAACTGCATGGCTGTAACTGTTTATGGTTATAATTCAGTGTCTTGGTACATGCTCAGCATGAAATACGAGCTGGGTCTTTCCTTATACATTTATTGTTTGCAGGATCATGTCCAAATCATGTTACAAACAATTACACCACATAAAGCTCAAGTATTTATCTGGTTGTATAGACAGATTATTTTATTCTTAGGCTGTAAATTCCTGTTGGTTCACAAGAACCTCTGTGCTCTCCTGGAGGCAGTCAGCTTCCTGCAGGCTCTTGAGAATATTAATATCTCACATACATGCACAGAGCATATTTATTCAGTGACACAATTTCCATTATAATGGATGGGGGTGCTGAGTGTTCAGTTGCAGGACTGTTCTGTTGGAAATATCCATCTTTTAGGGTTCACTTACAGACCAAATTACTGATGGGAAGGAAAAATTTCCCACCAAGTTCCAAAAAACATAGCAAAGGTGAAAATGTCATGATGAGTGCTGATTTGAGTGAATGTGAATCCAGCATTTTATTGCCTGTAAAGTCATCAGCTAGCAAAAGTAAAGCTCTCACATTCATGTATTTGAATTCATTCTGTGCTGTTTCAACTTAGACTGAAAACTGGAACTGATTGCTTCAATATATTTAGGAATCTATATGACCTTTGTCATCTCTGAAAACCTCATGATCTTGCATAGATGTTTTAATGAAATCTCTGCAGGATATTAGAAACATCAGCCCATTCCACAGGTATGGGTCTGAGGTACAGAGGGAAGCTGTGGCTTGTCTTCACTGAGCTCCTACATGATGCAATCAATAATTGATCTGTGATAGGGCACACAAAAAAATGCTTTAGGCACCTTTTAAAAAGTATTTCTAGGCTGATCTACTGAGCTGGAGTGATTTGGACTGAAAGTAAAATGCTGCTCTTAGGGATACCCAAAATTTCAGCATCTGGAGTTGGTGTAAGTCACTTGAGCTCATCACTGTGGGCAGCTCCAGAGCTCTTGATCAGGGCAGTCACTCTGTCCAGCAATGCTGGTGTGGACAGAGGAACTGCCTCTATTAACCACACTTTGCAGTGAAGACAAACCACAAAGCAATTTTCCCAAGAGAAAGCAGCCTGGGTCTTCTGAATCCCACCTATTTTCTGTCCAATGTGTGAACTGTGAGCTTATGTACAGACACTGCTGAATGATTTTGTACTGCTGTACATCATGATTATGTACAGACACTGCTGAATGATTTTGTACTGCTGCTAACAGACAAGATTCTGATGTTGCATATTTTTCATTAATGACTGGCATGAATGGGAAAAAAACCCCAACAATCCCTCCCCTGATGATTGGTGAAGGTTTCCCTTCAACAGTAAATATTATCACTGATGATGTTAATGAAGACATTAGTTTCACAGCATTTGAAGTACTGAAACACTCCACTGTTAACTAGCCTAGTGGGGTTTATGCTAATGTAAAATATAATAAAGTAGAGGCCACTATCTCTTTAAGCTGAAAGAAAGGAAACTTGTTTCTACTTCCAAGGGATGCCTAGTGTGTGCTTATCTAATTGACTGTGTATTTTGTCTAGGTGTTGAGGGAAAGCTAAGAGAATGAAGGCTCTAAGTCCCCAGTGGAAGCATGATATGGCGATGCAGTGCTGGTGCTGAATTGTTCTCTCTGATGGCTCTATGGGAGTGGATAGCACTGAGTCTTCATTGCTGGGTTTTAGCAGTTGCTGCTGTCTCGGATCAGCATGCCACAAGCCCCTTCGACTGGCTCCTCTCTGATAAGGGACCCTTCCATCGCTCACAGGAATACACTGATTTTGTGGACAGAAGTCGACAGGGATTTAGCACAAGATACAAGATTTACAGGTATGAAGCAAAGGGAAAGCAATTACACAGATGCCATCCTTAGAAGTTGTAAGTTATCAATAAGGGTTTCCTTTAAGGGAGAAGTTCAGTTGTGGGAATTAATCCAGACACCAAATTCATTGCTGAAATATATGCAAGGCCACTGTGTATTATGGGAATGCTACTTGTGTTGTTTCTGTTTTGTTTGAAGAACTTTTGATAATTGATTATGTTGTTCTGGAAAACTTTGTTGTTTACTACCTACCTCTGCTCTGTCCTAGTGATATGGTCAAAAATCTGCTAGGGATTCAAACACCACCTTTGGTTGCAGAGAGATCACCTTTGATCATGCATGAATTGCTTTCTGTGTGGCTCATCAGGACTTAAGCTGAGGTTTTAAGAATGAAATTGTGGCTCTGCATATACTGCTGACAGAAGAGACTTCATGGTACAAAGGAGGGCATTTCAAAAGTGACTCAAAAATGTTTAATGTTAGTTTATTCCATTTAATGTTTATCTATGCCATTGCTTTGAAAAGGGGTGTTTGCTTCCCTGAGGAATCAAGTGATAAGAGCCACTGAATTTTAACAGAGGTTGCAGGTGTTTGGTCCATCACAAATCTCAGCATTAGGCTGGACCAAAGAAAAGAAAAATAAAAGGGAAGACTTCAAAAGTATAGGTCTGCTTGAGGATTTGGGCTTTGCTGTGGAATTGCTTCAATGAAATGTTTGTAACTTGTAAGTCTCTATTTTGAGACAGCACTGGTGAAATATCTCCTCAATCATGTGCAATGGGTGTAACTCAGTGCCATCCAATATTGTCAAGGACATGGGCAGGAAAAGGGGAGCTCAGTCTAATATGAGTGACCTAATGGCAAATAGACAGAAGGACAAATGAGAGACCAGGAGAGATTAAAGACTGGGAAAATAAATCTATAAGCAGACAGACTTTTTACTTCAAAATGTGAAGGATTCCTTCCAACAGCCAAAAGCAAGTGGGGCAGCAGGGCAATACAGGGCAGATTTTCAGCTCCCCTAATAACTGTCCATCCTACAAACACAGACCATACTGGTATGGGAAGACACACACTGGTTTCACTGAAAAGCACAGAAGAGATTGTGCAAATGTCATACCTATTTTTGGATACTATTCCCCAGTCCTTTAGAAGAAGGTTAGAGTGATATATGCCTATATGTATATTATATTTAATTCAGCGTCCAGTAGCCTGTGACAAAAGTGCTGGCCTCAGCATGTAAAGATTTTACTTTTAAGGAGTTGGCTTTATTTTCCTTTCCCAAATACATGCAGCAGAGGGCACTCTGTCGCAGGTCAATTTTGCAGTGGGCTCCTTTGCGATCTACAGAGAAATTAAACCCATTTTGCAAATAAAGTGTGATTTGGAAATATGCTTGATGAAGTGGCTTGTCTTAACAGAACAGCATTGCCCAATATTTACTGCGTTTTAAAAGCCAGCTGTCAGGACCAATAATGTAAAGCCAATAATGCAGAGACTGAGGCAGCATATTTTATTCCCATTATTCTGTATTAGTCAAAACTGAACCAAAATTATCTTGCTAAAACATGAAAGATGGAATTGTATTTCATTTGAGCTCTTACAATCAGGTCCTTGAGAATTTTCCTCCTCTCAGCCATCATTACAGCAACACTGTTAAGTTTCACAGATCTGTAATCACACTGCTAATATTTATTTGGGTTTGTGCATAGGTTTCAATTGACTTTAATTTACACAATCCCACAGAAAATGTTTCTCAGCTTTAGTTCCATTCTCTGCCTATTCCAGGAAGTCAAAAGAGCCACAAGCTGTACTTTTTTGATTCAGCCCTCCGAAAACAAATCTTACTGTAAAGTTTCCTTGTGAAATATGGTCCCATTAGTGAGTAGTGCAGAACACCGTGACCTTGTTAGAAGCCACACACTTAAATTTATTCTCTGTTGCTTTTCTATGAGCTTTCCCAGGCTCTAGGACTTGGAGCCTAATTGTCTGTTCATTCCCTCACCTGTCTTTTACCGAATGGAAAGGATCCCTCAGGGACAGGTCCTTATTTGAAGGGAGAGGTGAGGAGGAGGAGAGCCCCTGCCTGCAGGGACTCAGCTGAATTAACCAGGGAGAAAGGTGCTAAGAGAGCCCCTCCAGTCCCTGAGCTCTTCACCCCTTGAACCACATACCTGAGACCTGAAATGTAAAGGTTAAGGATGAAGGGAAGTCTTCTTCCTTCATTTTAAATCCATGCCAGCTCAAAATCTATGTGGTGAAGGATGAGTGAGATGTGTAGGGTGAGGGACTCCAGGGGGTTGTGTCCCATCTGAGCCCTTCCTGGCAGGATGTTGGTAGCACAGTGGGGTCAGACAGAAAATGACTGAAGACCCCTTTTCTTTTCCAATGGCACAAATGTGGCAAGAGGCTTCAGGCTGCCTGAAGGAATGCCTCTCTTCTATAAGGAACAAGATATCAGCTCCAGAAAAGCCAACAGGGCTTTGAGCAGTAGCAGCTCACCTCCTGTGTCTCCAGGCTGACGCAAGAGATGACCAATTGTATCTCTCTGCCAAAACCCATCAAGTCCTGCTGCCCATGGGAACCAGCTTGGAAAGAGCAACCTCACACTGGGACTGTTTGTCTACAACTAGCAGAAATGAAACAGCCTTAATAAAAATAACACAAAGCCAGCAGTGAGTTGCACATATTCCATGTCATAGTTCAAGGTGTGTAGCAGGAGATTTCAGCATGAGACTGCTGTCTGATTTTTGTTTTCCAACAGTGGAACAATTATTCAGTGACGAGAATGATGTTTTCATTTCCCCTCCATTTGCAGTCTCAGGAGAGGCAGTAATGGTGTGGAAAAAAATTAAATCTTGATGGAATCTGTAATATCACAAGATTTTATTTCATTCCCTCATTAAAAACATTCTCTATTTTAATCAAAATTATATTAAAAAGGATGTTATTCTGCTCTTGGTTATATCAAGTAATGCATTTTTCTGTAAATGCCAAAGTTACAGGTGCAAAGACCTTGGTCTTGAACCATTGTTTGACACTGGTTTGAATGGGGTCAAGGTCATGCACTGCAGGCCCATGAAAGTTACAGAATGATTAAAATCAGATAATAGGACAGAGAAATTGCAAAAGCACCCAGTAGAGAGAATAACAAAAGAATATTAAAGTGGAATTTACTTGAAGGATACATTGTCATTATTTTTCAGCTATTGAGTAAAACAATGTTGTGCTAATTCTTTTATTTCTGTCACTCGCGTGGCAGGAGACAGACTGATTTTAAAGTTTAATTTCACATATGGCAACTGTTTTTAATGATTCTCAGTAGGATTACTTTTTTCAGTTCTTGTTTTACATAACCTGTTTCCATTTAAAAATTCATGCAGTCAAACTTTTAGGCTAAAATAAGAAAATTGATCACTCTGTGGACTGTGTGCTAGCATTTCTGTTTTCATGGGACCACAGGCTGGTTTGTGTTGGAAGGGACCTTAAAGATCATTCAGGGACACCTTCCACAATCCCAGGGTGCTCCAAGCCCTGTCCAGCCTGGCCTTGGGCACTGCCAGGGATCCAGGGGCAGCCACAGCTTCTCTGGGCACCCTGTGCCAGGGCCTCCCCACCCTCACAGGGAAAAATATCCAATCTAAATTGACCCTTTTTCAGCTTAAAGCTAAGCTCCCTGTTTGCGTGCCAATAAGGCAAAAAGCAACTGCTTTGTATCCACACCCTGTGGTCGCTGTAAACAAGTGTTCATCTGCCCATGAATCTGTTATAAATTATTGGGATGAAGCCAAGGATTTGCACCAAGGAACACACTGATTAACTGAGCCCAATTTCTAATAGGAGGTCTTAACCTCAGCATATTTTTTTTAAATATAAAAGTTACACTTTTTCTTATCTCCACGTCTGGCTTTTGTAGCATCAAACAATCGTGATAAAACCAACTAGTGCACCAATTGTGGGAATGCACAAGCAGAAAAATCATCTGCTACCCATGTTTTATTCTATACATTAAGGTTCAGTTATGTTCATGGGCAAACAAGCTGGCTCTCTCCAAGGCCAGGAGTAGTCATTGTTACAGGACAGAGCTGAAAGAGACAAATAAATATGAAATAAGTTTTAATCTGATATTGAAGAACACTAAATAATATACAACTGGTGTGCTCAACATTGTTAAAAGTTGGAAATTGTGGGCTGGTTGTGCTGATTTTGTGATTATTATGGCAGTGCTCTATTCCTTCTAATGCTTCAAAGGAAATACCCTCCTGCAGGAAATTTAATAATTGCCACAGTTTTTGGTGGTATTCTTCATCACTGATCTATGAAGAAAACCACCGAGAAAGCACCTGGATGGCTGCTGAAAACCTCTAGAGGCATGGGAATGCTGTGTCAATATTTCATGGAAGGTGGCTCCTGCAGTTAGCATCAATAAGTATTTTGGCAAGGGAAACCAAGTTTATAATTTGTTATTTAATACACAAAAGGAGTGCTGTGCCTCTTATGTAAATCAGCTACCCAGACAAAGGAATTTAAATCCAAACAGAATGAGACAGAGAGGTTACCAGGATGGAAAGAGTGATTGTGAAATTATGCAAAGAACTTACATTGTATCAGAAGAGGTAATTTCTACAGAGATAGGGAAGTATTCAACCTATCAAATAAGGTCTTGAGGAAATCTCCTCAGGGATACTGTGGAGTTTTGTTGAAGCAAAATGATTTAAAACCTGAAACAGATGTGAAAAATCAGGGGAAGAAAGAGCCTCACTCTTTTAAGGTGGAAATACTTGACAATATTTGGGGGGGGGGGGAAGAGTTGAAAGAGGATAAAATTCCTGCCAACAGAATACATACTATAAAGTTAGATGAGCTATCTAAACCAAAAGCCATCACTGTCTCAAAACCAAATTGGTATAAACTGGCTACGAATAAATTTAGGTTGGTTCTTAGAAAAGAAGAAATTCTGGGACATACAAAGTTACAGAACCTTCCCAATCATACAAATAGGAGGAAAGGGTTTTGTGGTGTGATGCAGATAAAAGGTGGATGAAATTTTAGTGACCATTGACATCCTTTGGAGCAACTACACCAATAAGTGTCCAGTACTGCTCTGCAAAAGGTATAGAAAAAGGAATCTCTTGAAGCAGTGAGTTGCCCTTGGCAGCCTGGTATTCATGTAGCTTGAGAAGATTCCCTTAGAGGCTGTTTTAAAAGTGATTGTGTTCATGAACAGCTACAAAAATAGAAGCATTTGAAAATAATACTATCAAGTTAAAGATAAGAACACATTGGGTTCCTCTCCTGTGTTCTGAATCCTCTGAACCCAGAGGGCAAAGTGAGCAAGACTCAAGACTGCAACAGGACACTCACTAATATGTTTCAACTCCTGTGTGTGAACCTAAGTAGGGCCAACATTAGTTGGTTTTGTCATTTTTTTACTCCCTATCAAAATATTTTAGCCCACAGTTCTCACTAGACTTGACATATGTGACAGACAATGTTAACAAAATCCATGGGGCTTCAGTTGTGCAGGTGCACACTATGCCCTGAATCACAATTTTCACTCCAGTTACAGTCTGAAATAACATTTCCTTGTGCTCTTCCTGAGGCTGATTTGACCTGATTAATCTGGAATTTCAAAGTATGGGGAAGAAAGGTCTTTCAACAGTGGTTTTCAATACAGGTGTTTTAATGGGAATAACAGAAATAACAGAAATCTCTGCCTTTTCCAGCAATTGGCTCTATCAGTAAATAGCTTCTGGTCTGTGTTGTAATTGGTTCCTTTAGGGAATATTCCATCCAATGTGGTGGATAAAATGTACAGAAATCAGATGAATCATCATTCCAGAATGTTTGCAAAAGGCTAGATTGGGGAATGCACTAAATCCTCTTTAGAATTTCAGGGGCTCACAGGCTGGTAAGAGGGAAGAGCTTGAAGAGAATTTTTGGGTTGTGAGTTGATACATTCCCACTAGAAAAATAATATTTGTAGCCCAGTACATATCCAGACATTTTTAAGAATGTCTGGATATTAAAAACATCAATGAGTTTAATTTTGGATTGTGATACAACAGCCTCTCTTATTCTAGGTAGCTGGGCACAGAAAAACATGGCACCAGTTAAATAATTAGGTGTGGTGAAACTGCTTGAATAAGGACATACCTGAGCAAAATTAAAACTTCAGATGACCATATTTCCAGGTCTAGAAACACCTGGATAATGTCCTCCAAAATCATTGAATTTCCATTACTGTTCTAAATACAAATTCCTTTCATAGGAAAGGATTTTTCATTTAATTTTAGAGCCTAAAAACGTATCAGGTCATGATGCTTTACAATTAGCAATTCCTGTTATCAATGTTATATAACATCAATATTATATTAGTTTCTTGATTCAGGGGGATTCTCTGGAGGGTATGTGCTTGTGAAAAGGTGGAAATAAAGGATGAGAAAATTTAAACTGAGAAGCCATGAATACATAACAGAAAAGTTTAGAACATGTTTCCAGATGAGTTATAACCAGAGCCTAGTTTAGTTTAGCCAGAATATTAAAGGATTGATGAGTCCCTAGACTGGAGTTTCACAAAGGTGAAGGAGGGTTTGGCTATCTCCAGTATCACTGGGACAATCAGGGGTCTCCAAAGATGCGTATCAGAGACATGAAAGGTGCAGAAGAGAAAGACTGGACACTTGTTGAGGTCTGTGCTCACAATCCCAGTTGTGTGAGGGGTCTGCCATGCAAGGATAAGTGGCATTCCAATGGGCAATAATGAAAGAGCCTGAGATCTTGTGGGTACTTGTGTCCCAGGAAAAGGGCAGACAGAAATGAGGGCTCAGAGATGGACAGGAAGGCAGGCAGGCAGTTCTGATTCCCAAAATGACCCTGTTTTTCCAGCTCTCTGACATCTATGAGCCAGCGTGGCAGAAAAGTCATGTGCACTTTTTACTGAAGAACAAAAGGAAAAGAAAGCACTTTTTACTCAAGAACAAAGAAGAAATCAAGTTCATTTTTGAGATTGATACACAATATTGGCCCATATTTGAAGATCTTGGAAAAAAGGCCCTATCCCTGGAAGTGTCCAAGGCCAGGTTGGACAGGGTTTGGAGCAGCCTGGTCTAGTGGAAGGTGTCCCTGCCCATGGCAGGGGTTGGAATAAGATGGGCTTTAAGGTCCCCTCCAACACAAACCATTTTGTGAGTCTCTGAAAAGCATGACAGCCCCTGAAGGCACAGTGTATTTTTAAGTGATTCTGGCTTCCTACAGGATTTGCAGAACATTCAGTTATTTATCAAGAGAGTTATTGAGAGTCATTCAGTTATTGAACACATTATTGATCAGAGAGCCCAATTCTACAGAACCCAAAGGCCTCGAGGGTGTTTTTGCCAGGGACCAGACTCAGACCCACCCCATATCCCCTCACTCCACTCAGTATCAGCCTCCTGGGTTTCAGAGGAAGGGTGGAGTTCCTCTTGGTGAGCTGGAGCAGCACTGGGCAGGGTGCTGGGGAGCAGTGCTGGCTGTGCCAGCAGGATTAGGAGTGTTCTCAGGAGTCAGCTTGACAAGAACACGAGCGTGTTTCAGCTTGGCAACAAAGGAGACTATTGATGCCAAGGTTGCCTTCTGTATATCTTCTTTTCATAATACACTGCAGGAGTCTGTGTTTTGACAATCTCTCTTTGTATTTCTCCCTATTTTTTCTGTGTATTTAATCAAAGATCCTAAAGAAACTCAAATGGCAAGGAGAAGAGCAAATCTTATTTTTTGTAAACATTATTATAATCTACTTCTAGAATATACTCTCTTTCAAAATCTAATATTTAAGGATAATTATTAGATCAAACCTCCTACTGATCTGTTTCCCAAGAACAAAGAACATTTATTTAGAGAATATGGTGTGTCATCATTTCAGTTAGTGAGTTCATGAATCATTTAAGTTGCCCTAAAAAATTAGTATAATAGAGGCTGTAACTTAATGGTTTCATGCAATCACTGAAGTAGTGTAAAAGCTGTTTAACACTAATAACAGATACATTCTTCAGTCAGCAGGGTAGTCTGACAGGATTTTGCACATGAAATCAGGTCATTTTCATTAATTCTTTGAAGACATTTCGTTAGTTTGGTCTTTGTTCTTTCATTGCCCTTCCTTTTCATTTTTGTTTCAGTATCCCTGCTGGTACTATCAGTGATGTTCAAGACGTAGAGGATATCAAACACTGATGACTTTCATAAAGGAGAAAATTACCAAGATTTCTTTCAGTTACTGAAGAAAAAAGGATTTTAAAATTTTTTTTTGTTACTTGCAGCAAATTCTCTGTGCTTTTGTTTGAACCCCCATGTTGCTGTTTTCTCTTACTGCTAGGGCAGTAGCTGTCTCCAAACAGAATGGCTCTTAGGTTTTTCTTTTTGACTATATGTTAAGTCTATATGGGTGGCACATTGTACCTTATGCAGAGAAAAATGACTGAGTGGCACATAAACCTTCCCTGTATAAAAAGCCAGTGATATTGATTGGAGTGTGTGATTCTTTGTATAGAAGGGCATTTGTGCCTTTTCCATGCAGGAAAAAGAACAACTGACACCGAATGTGCTCACTCAAGAATTTTTGCCATTTTCTTTTACTATCATTAAGTTAAGGTTGTGGTCAATATCTCTGAATCCAAATCTTACTTGTCTTCTAGCTTGGATTGATTGATTCTACAGGCTTTCACAGTCATTATGCTGGTTGTGAAATTTTTTATTTTTTTTTGTAGCTACAGGTCCATTCCAGCAGAGACCCTTGTGAAGAAAAGCAATACTTCAAAATAATGTCTTGTTGCTCGATTCTGCCTAGAATCCCAATATGATTGTTATGGATAACAGTGTTCTTAAGGTCATTAATGGCTCTGTATCTCAATTCATCTTCTGATACTCTCAATTTCTACTTTATTTATGCAGCTTGAAAAGAGAAGATATTGTTACTGACCAGACAATTTGATATATACAGAGCTCTGAAAAATGCACACACAGAGCCCACCAGCAATTTAGAAGTTGTGTATGCAGGTCTCACATGCATCTATTCTATCCAAGAGATAGAAACTGGCTTTGAGGAGTGAATGCTAATTTCTTCAGGGAAAAGCACATGGAGAGGTTTTGACTTATATGTGTAACATAGTTTAAAATCAAAACAGAAGAGACACTACCAAATATTCAGAAAGAAAGCAGAATCTGAGTACTGAGGAAATGTAATTGATTAATCTAAACTAAATATTTGGGTTTCAGCTAATTCTGAACTACAGAATCCTTACAGTTCTTGAACTATAGCTAATATAGATTGGATTGGATGCTTTACTAGTAACTCAAATACAATATCATCTTTTCTTCCTGATATATATATGCTCTAATAATAGACATTGGTTCATTATCAAGTCACATCTAATTGTATTTTATTTAAACTACATCTTTAGCTATTTACAAAAAATACTGGCTACAGATAATAATAATAATAATAATAATGATGACGATGATGAAGGCTAAACTTTACACAGCATAAGCAATCTGACAACCTGCGTTAACAAGCAGAATGTGGCCTTTTGTCTACATTTCTTGTATTTACCCATGCGAAATAAATAATTATAATTTTTAAAAATAATTCATAAGTTCAAGTGATTAAAACAGAATACATAGGATTCAAGCAGGAGACTGATCATTTTCAGAGATGCTTCAGTTTCAAGACTCTCAGGAATCTCAGGCCTCCCTTGTAGTAGAGAAGCAGGTGGGCTCACAGCCCTGCAGGGCAATTAGTCAAGGCCTGCTAGCCAAGGGTGTATTGAAGATGAAGGCTGGAGACAAGTGCCTGCACGTAACAGGAAGAAAGATCCTCTTCCTCCTCCTCACCTCCTCAGAATCTGACAAGCAGGGGTGCACCAGGCACGAGGCTCTGGAACTAGAAGGCCAGACAGCTGATGAGGTGGGCAAAAGTCCTGTTGTTGTGGGACCCCCTAAAACCTAAAAACCTAAAACCTCCTGTGGGGCTACCACCATCTGTACCCTAAAAACACCTGGATGACAGCTTTTTGGAACTGGTGCTGTGGGAGCCAGCTTGCAAAGACACCCTCCTGGATCTGCTGCTTGTCTGCAGCTGGGATTTTGTGAGCAGAGTGGAGGTTGGGGCTGGCTTGGCCACAGCAAGCACGGAGTTGTTGAGTTTAAAATCTCTGGTGGCAGGAGGAAAAATGTCAGCAAAACGTCAGCTCTGGCCATGAGGACAGCAACCTCAGCCTGATCAAGTGAAAAAGGTCCCTGGGAAAATGTTTTAAATGTGACACATCACATTTATATGATGGACTGGGGCTCATCAGCACTGATGAGTTTTGCTGGTCAGCAATTCCCAAATGCTGGAAATCAGAAGACCTGCTTGCTGAACAGGGATCTGCTCTTGGAAATAAGGCTAAAAAGAAAGGTGTGGAAGCCATCAGATGATGTGGGGAGAATACAGAGATGCTTCTTCCCATTGTGGGGAGAAAATCTGTGCAGCCAAAGCTCAGTTGAAGTTGAGGCTGCCAGAACTGTGGAGGAAAATTAAAAGAGTTTTTTCAAAGACAGTAATGGCAAATGGCAGAGTAAAAATAACATTGGCATATGCCAGGATGAGCATGGTCACCTCACAAACTGAGACAGAGACAAGGTGGATGTGTTTAATGTCTTCTTTCCCTCTGTCTTCAACACGGGTAATGGACCCACAGAGTTTCACTGCTGTGAGCTGGAGAACTCTGTCCATGAGAATGATCAACTCCAGTCTATCCTGAACTTGTGAGGGATCTCCTGCTCCAGTTGAATCCCTACAAATCTATGGGGCCTGGTGGGCTTCATCCAAGAATCCTCAAAGAGCTGCTGATGTCATTGCAAAATCTCTCATGATGATTTTTGAGCAGTCTTGGGAATCCAGAGAGGTCCCAGCTGCCTGAAATCTGGCAAGTGTTCTTCTGATATTCAAGAAGTGGGACTCTGGAAACTACAGGTCTGTCAGCCTCTCTTCAGGGCCTGGTAAAATTATGGAGAAGGTTATTCTGGGAGGTATTGGAAACCACCTGGTGGACAACACAGTCATTGGTCACAGCCAGCATGGCTTCCTGAGGGCAAAGTCCTGCTTATCAAACCTGATTTCATTTTATGACAAGGTAACCCACCTGGCTGATCAAGGGAAGCCTGTTGGTGTAACCTTTTTGGATTTCAGTAAAGGTTTCCAGACTGTCTTTTCAAGAATCCTTCTGGACAAAATGTCCATCCCACAGCTGGATAAACATATCATGAAGTGGGTGAGCATCTGGCTCACAGGTCAGGCACAAAAGGCTCTAGTGGCTGGGATGACACCAGACTGGCAACCTGCCACTAGTGGGGTTCCACAGGGCTCCATCCTCAGCCCTGTGCCCTCCAATGTCTCCATTAACCAACTGGACCTAGGACTGGAAGGAATGCTCAGCAGATGATACAAAACTGGGAGGAGCTGTTTGATTCCCTCAGAAAGGCACTGCAGAAAGTCCTCAACAAATTAGAGAGATGGGCAATCACCAAACATGTGGAAAAGGAATGTGCTGCCCTGGGACAGGGCAACACTGGCTCTGTGTATGGAGTGGGGAGCAAGAGGCTGTAGAGCCCTGGGGGTCCTGCTCCATGGCCAGGTGGATCTGAGTCAGGAGAGAGCCCTGGCAGCCAGGAGGGACATCCCTGTCCTGGGGACACCAGGCCCAGCACAGGGGATTGTCCCCCTCTGGTCTTGGGTGGCCTCACCTCGAGCGCTGGGGGCAGTTTTGGGTGCCACAATATAAAAAAGACACTGAACTGTTAGAGAGCACCCAAAGGAGGGCTTTCCTTCAGGGGAAGCCTTATGAGGATCTCTGAGGGCAGCTGGTCTGTTCACCTGGAGGAGACTGAGGGAGACCTCACTTCAGTTATAATTTCCTTGTGAGGGGGAAGAGGAGAGATGGACAAGTTGATCTCTTGTCCCTCATGGCCAGGGACAAGACTCATGGAAGTGGCCTGAAGGTGTGTCAGGGGAGGCTTAGGTTGGATATTAGGAAATAGTTCCTCTCTCCAGAATGTGGTGGGCACTGAGCAGTCTCCTCAGCAAACGGGTGCAGCCCCAAGGCTGCCAGAGCTCCAGGACAACTTTCTCAGGGACAGGGTGGAATTGTTGGGGCGTCCTGTGCAGGGCCCAGAGCTGGACTCAAAGATCCTTGTGGGTCTCTTCCAAACTGGCATATTCTGTGTTTCTGTAATGATGCTTTTGGTAGCAAATCACCAGGCTTGATAAGTTAGAATAAGTGGAAAATGTGGTGCTTGTCCATCTACTGATGTCTAGAGCCCAAATATTGGTGATTACTGTGAGAATGAATCAGTGTGAATATGAATTCATGTGTTTATATATATTCATGAGTATACATTTCTGTACACATATATGTATGTGTGTGCACGTGTCTGAATACAAAGATATGTGGATATATACATGCATAAAGATAGATAAGGATTAGTAAAATAAATTAGTTTAACAATTCACCGTTTTGTAGAGAGAATACTGTTGATTAGAAAGAAAAGCTTATATCCTCTGCAGTCTGGTGTCTGAATAGGAGCCTTTGGCCAAGGCATTAATGAAGTTTGCTATGGACATTTGCTCATGAATCAGACACCCAGAAAATCTTTGTAACCCTGGCAATGCCAAAAGATCTTTCCTGATTAGATCCTTGTATTAAAATGCCTATGGCAGAAATATTCTGTCACATCTTGCTGCATTTTCTCATGCTTTTGGTCAACTCTAGATTATGCCTTAAACTTATCCATTAAATTTTAACTGTGGCTGTAATAGAAGACTTCTGAGAATCTGAAAGACATTACCATGAAACTTCTTTTTCCTTTTCATTACTAGGAAACTTATTTTTCATACCGGGGCTACCATGACTTTGCTCCATTTCTTTTATCTGTCTTTGCATATGATTCTAGATACAGTTAATGAAATTAGCCTTAAGAAGGTACAGAAAAAATTAGGTATGTATGTGACTACAGAGGCTCTTCATTTAAATCTCAGCTTTCTAGAGATTCCTTCTGTGATAATGTCAGGGGGAATTCATATGCTGTAGATTTTCCACCTGTACCTTCTTTTCTAGGTCCACCATGTGCTCATGTGTTGATGGTGCTAAGAGCTATCAATATGTTTGGTAAATATTAGAGGTGGTGCACAACTCCAAGCTGTCAAATAATCTGAAAGGAGTTTTTGTTGAGCTCTGTGCCTAGGACTGCTTTTTTCCTTAGATACTTTTGCCTTTACACTTAAAAAAAAAAGATATGTTTTTGTTTTTGTTGTTTTGTTTCAGGCCTTGTGTAGTGTCTGGAAGATATTTTTATTGTAGTTGCCTTTGAAATTTGGTATTCCTTTAAGTAGAACTATTTCTCGTGTGGTTGACTTCAAAGGCACATTTGTTTATTTAAGATTCTGCCTGATGAACTAATGGTTATATCTATTTTTGCTGCTGACTCCTTGGCCTGGGTGAGCACAAATGTGTGCTTGTTTACACGTTCTGAAGTAGCAGCTCTGTGTGACTTGGGTATGTGTTTCCTTGGCACCCAAACCATGGAGGAGTCTTAGAAATCAATGTAATACGTCAAACTCCCTGACAGTTGTTCTTTCAGAGAGACAAAAACAATCAAAAACACTAAATAAACAACCAAACTGTTCAATTTTTTTTTTAAGAGTGATGGTCATTTTCCCACTCTATGAAATTGGTAAAATGTGAATCACTTAAAAAGGAATTTTAACTATAGTAATTCATTGGAATTTAGAGATAATTAACAAGAACTTTTAAACTTCAAAAGTTGCAAAGTAGGACATTAAAAGGAAAGAAAAGTTCAGTCTTAGCAAAATGATCTGGAAGGTGCTCTACAACATATAACTCAGAATCAAAACAGTCCCTATGTTTTCTGCTCTCTGAATTAAATTATCCTGTCACAAGGTTTGGTAATCCCTTTTAGTCAATGCTGAAAAGGAAGAAAGGAGTGAAATGTATGACTTCACATTACAAATGCCCCAGGCAAAGACACTTGTGTTATTTGCCCTTTGGCACTAACCAGGTCTTGAAAATCAGGAATCATTCTATCTCCATAATAACATTATGCAAAAATGACATGACCTGTGAATTAGTCTTGTGGGGTATTAAACTCTCTGTCTCAGATGAAGTAATCCACTTCTAGTTAAAGCAGGGGGGCTGAACTGACAAACTACAGAAATTTCTGCGTCTAGACTAGCATGAAATGGTATGTTGATCTTCATTGTAAGTTGACAGGCATACAGAGGGAAATATATAAAAGTATAAATGTGTCCACTGTGGACTTGATGCTGAAACTAATCCAGCAAAAGGATTAGGATTTGGGATTTATTTAACTCCTTTCTAATATAAAGAGTGATGATGTTTTTCTCACTGATAGCAAATGGTGGAGTTTGGAACAGTACTATGGAGATTTAATTCCCATGCTGTGAAATGAGGAACAGTCATGCTCCTCATGGGCAGAAGGCAGACGCCTTCACAACCAGGCTGTTCAAAGACTGTACATTTACTTTTTATGAGCTCAGCTATTACTAAGTGCAGTAGAAAAATGTTGGGTCTTGGGTTTCTGTGGTTGAAATGGCTCCCAAGGTATTAGAGAGTCTTTTTTCCAAGCCCCGTGACCGAAGAAGAAGTCGAGATTCGTCAGTTCTGCTTTTCAAGGTTTATTTTCTCTTATCTATGACATTCTTTCTCTGACCTGCTGAGATCTGTCCAGCAGGTCGGGTTGAGGCACACACTGACCACCCTTGGGTTGGTATTAACTTTTTACATTATGAACTACGTATACTTTATTGACAATAATTTTCCAATACCTATCACCTATGTTAGACAGTCTGTCTCTACTCGAAACCAATCAAACAGTGTCACCATCACAGCAGAAGATGGAGGACAAGAAGAAGGACAGGACACACCCAGATTCCTCCATCTTGCCTCTTGAACCCCCATTGTAAATCCCCGAAATTCTACTTTTTCACCCTGTGACAAATTAACTATCATTCTACTCAAACTCTTGTGGCTTGTAAATCTTCACACAAAGTTGGTAATTCTTTCTATGGGCTAAAATCAAAGGCACAGGTGTTTTTGACTCCGTGCCAAGGTCTCTGAGCCCCTTACCAGGGTTTTGAGTCCTCCAGGGCAGCCAGAGGAATGTCCTGGGTTCTGACAGTGCTGGAGAGTGGGAAGGCCTTGCAGAGGGACCCAAACAGGCTGGATTGATGGGCCAACACCCAGCGGTGTGAGGGTGAACAAGGCCAAGTGCCAGATGCCTGCACTTTGTGCACAATAACCCCCTGCAGCTCCAGGCTGGGGCAGAGTGACTGAAAGTCCCTGTTGGAAAAGGCCCTGGGGGTGTTGGGGACAGAACTTAAAAATGAGCCCAGGCGTGCCCAGGTGGAGCAGAGGCCAGTGGCCCCTGGGCTGTGCCAGCCCTGGTGTGGGCACAGGCCCAGGGCCGTGGCTGTGCCCTGTGCTGGCACTGCTGAGGGACTCCAGTGCTGTGTCCAGTTCTGGCCCTCGTGGCCAGAGAGACCTTGAGGGGCTGGAGCGTGTCCAGGGAAGGGAACGGGGCTGGGGAAGGGTCTGGAGCACCAGGAGGGGCTGAGGGAGCTGGGAAGGGGCTCAGCCTGGAGCAAAGGAGGCTCAGGGGGGATCTTGTGGCTCTGCACAGCTCCTGACAGGAGGGGACAGCCGGGGGGGTCGGGCTCTGCTCCCAGGAACAGGGACAGGAGGAGAGGGAACGGCCTCAGGCTGGGCCAGGGCAGGCTCAGGGTGGATATTAGGGAAAATTTCTCCCCTGAAATGGCTGCTCAAGGCAATAGTGCAGTGCCCACCCTCTGAGAGGTGCTCAGAGGGTGTAAATGTGGCACTTGAGGACATGGTTCAGAGGTGAACATGGTGCTGAGTTGATGGACTTGACAGCCTGAGAAGTCTTTTCCACCATTAGCAATTTTATGATTATATGATTTCTCTTGGGTATTTCCAAGTTGGTTGAACACCTTTTTTGTACCAAATAAAATTTTAAAGCATCGTTTTCACTGAAGTCAGTTAGATAATGGTTTACTAAAAAGAAATACAACTTTGAGAATATGTGTGAATATGTGCATGCAGATTTTGGAACCAACCTTGAGCCAGAGAGGATGTTAGATACACACACTGTGCTCCCTCTGAAGTAGTTTGTAGTAATTTCTGCTTTCAGCCATTTAAAAAATACTGATAAGCTGAAATGAACAAATTAAATTTCTGGAAGAAAACAATTGTCCATTATAAACACCTACTTTTTGTCATTTTTTCCTAATGTACTCATGTCATGCTGTATAAGTTTTGTCAGGGTGGTGGTTTTTGTGAAAGGATTAGGTTTAGTCTGTATCTCTTTCCACTCTGGTGCTAGGTGTATTTGATGGTACAAGATGATTTTTTAAATTTAAAATCTGGCAAAGCACAGAGTAACACTGCTTGTCATCTGTAAAGCATATGGAGTTCACCTTTGCCATTTTACTGCAGTGCTTGTTCCTACTTTTCTCTTTAAATTATGTTTTATTTTAATTTTCCCCTGTGTTATGGCCATCCCACAGTTGCAGTTTGCAATGGGAAAAGTGATTGAATATTACAGGATGGAAACTGTCCAGTTGTGCTTTTGCTGAACTGGAGAAATTAGTCAGATGTGTCAGATGAATAGCATAAATTCTGATTTTCCAGTTATGTATTTAACTGATCTTGTAGGATGGGTGCTACTCAAATGTGAAATATTCTTGTATATCCCTGCTAAAGCACATGGCATTTTACATTTGCACATGCTTTGATTTCCTGGTAAAGTACTAATAAAGGTAGGGGAACAAAGCTGGCTCTGGTTTTTGTATTAGTCACTAATAGAAAGTGGCCCATGTAATTCCTCCTATATGCAAAGACACCTCTTGCTGTCAATATAGACACAATTCACCAATCAGCAGCAATAAAAGCTCTTTAATTGCATATTTTTGTTGCAAATATTTCTAAGCAAGCATGTCCAAAGTATAAAAAGCATAATTAAAATCTATAATTCAACTATCTGGGTCCATTGATAGAAATACAGCCACATTTTAAATGAGCTTTAACAGTTTAATAGCTCTGTGCTTCAAAGAAAAGTAGATTAATACAAATAGCCTGCAAGGGAAGATAAAGGTTCAGATCTCAGCAATCTGTAAAACTTTGCATTTCTATGGAATCCAATTTCAGGCTGCACAAATAAAGTTAAGAGGATGAGTAAACTTACTGCATAGCATATTTTGTTATCCTAACTATTGTTGCTCATTGAATTAAATTTGATCATTCTGCTGAAGTTCCATTTTTGCTTCATATTCCTCATGATACAGATATGTTCTGTCTTTGATGTTCTCTAAATGTCATTGAGGCTAATGCCATATCAATTAAATATGCTGTTTGAGTGCTATTTTTTTTCCCCCACTAGTCAATCACTGACATTTTCTATACAGCTTAGCATTAGCACTCAGAAACAGATTTTCAAAAGAACCTCAGATTTTCAAAAGACTTCAGACCTCAGCGTGACATTTGTTTATTTAGGTACCTAAGGAGGGTAATTGCTGTGCTGAAAAGATGGCTTACAAGTTTCACATTAACTAGGATGGTTCCACTGTCATTAGTGGAAAATTGTGAATAGCTGACATGTTTAACAAAATTTTACCTCCTGGTTTTGTTTAGTAGGTTCAGATCCCGATTGCAAAAACTTTGGGACAGAGAATGAAAGAGGAACAAAATAAATAATGATGTGAGGGTGTAACAATAAAAGAAAAAAATCTCAGTCTGACAGGAGGAATCCTTGAGGATTTTGTGAATTAGAGGAGTTTAGTACATGGGACTGAATTACTTACAGGAAGTGTCAAATTACTGTGGATTTGATGATTAGGGAGCAGGAAAGGAGTTTCAGAGCAACAGCATTGATACAGGGCAGTGAAATTCTGAGGCTCTTAAAAAGAAGTGAGGGAAAGTTTACAGGTGATAAGTTCAGATAATAGATCTAATTGAATTCAAAAGGTTTCTTGCTGTATTTTTTTTCATAATATGAAGTATATTGGTTCAACTTAATTTTATATAGTTTCTTCTCGCCTTAATTAAATTTTGCCACCGGTTTGTGGCACTGGATGACGCTATATCTCATATTTTCTTGTATATCTCTCATATTTTCTTGTATAATTTACTAAAACGTTACTTTCTCTGTTGCCATTAACCAATTTTTGCTATAGAATTGGGACATCCCATTCCCCTCCAGCCTTCCTAGGGCTCTGAACCCTTGGTGGTGGCTACTGACAGTGGCACTGACAGTGATACACTTGGCTTATTTGCCAAGAGATTTCTTCACCCCATGTCAGATGTGGAAGAAAGCAGAATTCCTACTCATTCTGGCCTCTAATGGCATAACCTACCTCTGAGCAGCTGGAATTGCAAATTACCTGTTCTTCAAATATATAAACTGATTATAAGTTTATATCTCTAGATTTTGTTATTATATTACATACTACCTATTATAGGAATTACAGTTTGTACCTATTTTATTTAAAAAAACCCCAATCCAACAACAAAAGCACTTCAGTTGTGTGGTGATGTGTTTGTTTCCTTTCTTTTGGGAACTGTTCTTCTTCTCAAACATTCTGAACCAGTCAAGAAATATTTTGGAGAGGAGAAAAACATTTTGGCTGAAATTTTACTGTTATCTACTTATCCAGCCTGTGTTTCCTTTACTTGCATGTTATAGGTGGAGCTCATGAAAAATTCCTTCACTGGAAGGGTTGTAAAGCATTGGAACAGGCTGCCCAGGGAAGTGATGGAGTCACCATTCCTGGAAGTGTTCACAAAACATTAGATGTGGTACTTAGAGACATGGTTTAGTGCTGGGCCTGTCAGTGTTATATTAATGCTTGGACTCAATGATTTTAGAGGGCTTTTCCAACCTTAATTCTTCCATGATTCTATGATTCTATATTTTAGAAGCTGTGCTCTGTAATGCATCCCATTCCAAGGGGGTAAGGAGCATTCTGCATTTACAGTGCAGCAGAGCAGAGGCAGGACAAAGTCATGCACCTCTTGTTCTACTTTACTTTCTATTTTTTAGAAGAAATCCCCACATGGAAAAGAGGGATTAAAACCCCCCAAGAAAAATGTCAGCTAAAAGGCCGTGTACCTATCTTGCCTATACATGTTAGTGAATGTGTGCTCAGATGGGGATTGTTTAAGTTTTGAGTTTTGCCAGAATGGGTTCTAGAGCTGGATTCAGATGTGTTGGTTGTAGAGGGCACTGTGGGTAGCCTGATTGGAGGTCTCACAGTGAAATTCCCTCACATGGTATATTTTTCTTCTTCTGATTGGCTGTAATTGTCACTAAAAAGTAAATCTCTATTATAATACTGAGTGAAAATGAGCTGGGCTATTTCTTACTTGGATACTCATTTGTAAATTAGATTAGAGATGAATTTGTAGCACAGCTAAGTAACTGGGTGCAAAAATGGCAAATTTGTGGGTTCCTGACACTGGAGCATGAGCAGATCCAAGGAAACCCATCCTCCTCTGCACAGGATGTGGCTTGTAAGGCCAATGTGGGCCATACACAAAGCGCTCTGCCAACAAGCCATGCCTCATTAGCTGAGGCCAATCTTCAAAGATCGATCTTGAGCTTTCTTAAACTGCATTCTGCAGGTCAGATCTTTTGGGAAGAGCAGATGTGTCCCAGACTTCAGCTAAGAAAGTGTGAGGACAAACAGTAGGTTTGTTTGATTTGTGTGAGATTGGTCCTGTGCTGGGGACTAACCAAGTCAAACAGAAATGTTGGTCAATTCAATCAAGCTTTAGAGGTGTAAATTTATTTTTTCAAGGTAAAATTTACCTTGAAAAAGATGTTTTTGCAGTGTTTTTTCACTGTTTATTGACAGGCTTTCATGGTTTTCTCTGTGAGAAGCATACTGACAGCTTCCTAATCACAATATTCTAAAATGTACTTGTTACAAAATTAATTTGCTAGTTTGAATGTCTACGTGTGTGTGTATCTGCACACACATAGATACAATTTTCCATCATCCTTCCTGCACAGGATGCTTTAGGTGGGCTTTGAGAGCATCCTGCCTCCATATTTACTGTTACAGTGTCCTTGGGAATATGTAAGAAAGTTCTGGACTTCTCTGAAATTAGCTGAATACCTGAAATATTCCTGAATATCCTTTGTAGTAATCATGTATGCAACTATTAACATCATGTTTCGTGTGCAGAGGGGTTTGAAGAGAACCAATTTTGAGAGATGTTTTACATAAATTTAAACTAATGGCTTCATGCAATCACTATGATAACATAACAGCCAGATGAAATGTTGGAACCCTGGCTGCTCAGAATTTTAGACTTTCTGTGCTGACAGGCACTGACCCACAAGAGAACACTGCATTTGACCTGAGGTCATGGAGAAGGCTTCCAAAATTGAATGCTATTTGGGATTCTAATTGAATGATAATTTGGGATTACTATTGAATGACAATTGGGATTATGGGCGTGGAGTTTGAATCGAAGAGTGTAATATCACATGGTGGAAAACTTAGAGTTTAAGGTTTTAGAATACAGTAATATATAAAAAGCAAGATGGAGGTTTTAGGGCAGAGGCTGGTCCTTTCTCTACCACCTTCTACTTCTTCTCCATGGGTTTGGGTGGTTTTGTGTAATTGGATAAAAAAGTCCACACTGAGGGCCATGGGTGATTGGTTATTGAGTTAAAAGTAAAAATAATTTTGATGTTATTTCTTAATTGGACAGTTTATCCTTAAGGGCCTTGTTGAGAGAGAGATGGCTCCATTTTTAGTTTGTTAGAGTGAAGTGCTGCAGAACTCAGGGTTTGTGAGACTGTAATATAGATAAGAACTAATAAACATCTGAGTCCAAACAATGAAATGCAAGCTTACTCATCTGTTTCATCTGTTTGATTCAAAAAAGACGTGTAGAATGGAAATGTATGGTGTCATATTAGAAGCTGGAGCTCAGATGTTCCTCTTATCTAAAGAGTGCATGATCAACCTGTGGATATTTGCATGTTCATCTGTTCTCAACCTCCAAAACTGATTTGAAAACTGATTTGAAAATTGTAGTGGGTCATTAGCCAGAGTAAAGAACTCTTCAACATTAACTCATAAATACTCTCAGGTACTCTAAAGCATTTCCTCCAAAAAACTGAAGTCAAAAATTGTGGCAATGTCACAGCTTTGTTGAACTGCTTTAGGTACTCTCAGGACGGACATTTCCTTTGGAAATCTGGAAAACAGAATCAGCTCCCTGACTGCCATCTCTCCCTTTATGAAACAAGTTGAAATGCTGGGGATGATTTAATTCAGAATGTCAAATATTCAGTGCTGGTAATTCCAACAGTTATGGAGCTTTCCTCCATGTCTTTCTGCCATTTAAAAAGAAAGTAATACTGACAAAATGCTGGAATAAAAGTATTAACATCTCTGTTTACTTTGTTAGGTTACCTTCAAGTAAGAAGTTGAGACAGATAACACAGAGAAATAGTTGCAGAAAAGCCCAGAGAAACCAAGTTTATTAAAATTTTCTTTCTTCCCAACAGTCAAGCTGATGAATGCCAAACACTGCATTATGCAATGGTTTTAGTGCTACCTGAAAGGAAAGGGAATATCACTATATAGCCACAACTTCAGAAGTGATGCTGCTGTAACCTGTTATCCTCCCCCAAATCCCTAGATATAGATTCTTCCCTGTCACCATCTGGATGCAGCTTCCTGGAGGTTTTTCTAAAACACACTTTCACCTAACAGTTGAATTTAAATATAGCCTCTCTGTTGCAGGCTGGAGGGTTAAGTGTCATTTCAGTGTAACAGTCAGCATATGGCGCCTGGCGCAGGGAAAAAGAAAATTGAAGTAGAAGCCAAGCTGTCAGGAAGCTGCTGCATGTCTCTAAGATAAACTGCAGAGTTTCTGCAGTGCTTCGGGGCTCCTTTCTGGTATTTATATCTGAATTTGACACTTTTGGAGTGGTCACAATGCGTCCTTGGAGGGCAAAGAAAAAATTACTCAAAATTTCTGGTGCGCTGGCATTTGTAATTTAAAAGCGTTTGAGATGATTCCTGCAATTAGTGAGCAGCTCTTTTCAACTGCAAACGTGGATGAAGAGAGAGTGTTTTGAGCAGAGGGACTCCTCTGAGCAAGGCTCATAGGTGTGCTTGCCCATCTGGCCTCCAGATTTCACAAACCTCTTAGGAACAACAGGTGAAAGGCCAGGTTAGACCCAAGGCAGCCTTTGGGTTTTCCATCTATTCACAAACCTCTTAGGAACAACAGTTGAAAGGCCAGGTTAGACCTAAGGCAGCCTTTGGGTTTTCCATCTATCTTCCCTTCTAAGGCAATCTTTTTCCCTATCTGCTTCCTATCACTTTGGTTTACTTAAGAAAACCAGCTTTTAGTGGAGAGAGTAAATCCAACAGAAGCGAATGCTGCTCTTGTAAGGGAAAGAACATTGCCAGGCTTTACTAAATCATTACAGCATCCCTACAACTTGTCTCTTGTGTAGACTGGATGGAAGAGGTTGCCCAGAAATTCTGGGGCAGCTGCCTCATCCCTGGAAGTGTCCAAAGCCAGGTTGGATGGGGCTTGAAGAAACCTGGTTCTGGTGGAAGGGGCAGGAGGTGGAACTGGATGAGCTTTGAGATGCCTTCCAATCTAAACCATTCTCAAGATTTAATTCTGAAACCACATGACAATTTCTCAAAGAATGATTTGAAGAATCTGATCACCTAAGAAACTGATCACCTTGGTTGGGATCAATGGGAAAATCATGGAGCGAGACCTCTAGGAGCACATTTTGGGAATGGCTGATCTTAAATCATGTGTGGCCCACCTGATCACCCTGAGGGCACTGACTGCCCCATACCTCCACTGTAGTGAAGCTTTGGACAGTCTCACAATGTGCTCGAGTTCAACTTTTGATGTTGCAGCCCCGATGGGAGGACAATCAGAGGGACAACAAACACAGCTGGACTGCTTTCAGAAGGTCTGGGGTGAGGGGCCTCATCCTGTTACAGTCTGCTTATTAATGGGCTCACAGTGTTCCTCCTATAAACTGAAACAACAGTGGTTGTGGGGAGGAATTTTTTCTCCATGAGGACAGTTAAAAACTGAAGAGGTTGCCCAAAGAGATGGTGCAGTGTCCATCTTTGTCTGATTTCAGCAGGAGGTTGGACCAGTGACCTTCTGAGGTCCCTTAAGCCTGTGATTCTGTGACCCTTGTAACGTTGCTGAGCTAGTGAGATGGCACTGACTGCCATTACAAGTGTTCAGAGAATATTCTTCTCTCAGTAGACTGAAAACCTCAGCTGTTCCTTGAGTGGGTTCCCTTACAGACTCTTCACCATCTCCATATCCTTCTATTTGGCACTCTCTAACACTTTCAAAAGAAAACACTTTCCATTTCGGGTAAACATAGAGGAACTTCTCCCCTAACCTCTCCCAAACCACAGTGAACACCCCTTCTGTCTTCACAAAAACACAACTTTTCATGAGAGAGGGAAAAATGAAACTCTGCGAGGAAGACACACATTCTGTCCATACTTCTAACTGATGAAAAGCATTTTCCTATTGAAAAGAGTTTAAAGGCAGAAAAATCCTTGTCCAGCTACATTGTTCATTTCGTGCAGAGAAAGGATTCTCCACTGTATTATCTTCAGGATGTTCCATTGTGTTTTCTTTATGTATGGCTCAAACATATCTGCTTTATGAGATGAAAAAATAGTCAGTGGTGTATGTATGTATTCTGGGAGATTCAGCTCTGTGGGTTTAAAAGAGTAGGCTCAGGTCTTTCTGCATTAAGTTCTAGAAAAATGCTGATTTATACAGCTCATTAAGGGTCTCAGAACTAACTTCTAACTGAGAAAATATGGGTGACTAAGCTTATATACCTTTGTTTGAAATAGATTCAGAGTCCAGGGCTTGGAGTGCTTTTTGCAACTGAGAAAACTTCTGCCCAAATCCCTTTTTCCTTATAGATTCATTGTGTGACCATGCACAAATCCTTTAGCCTGCTTTGCCACAGATAAAACCAATTTCCTGCCTCACAGGAATCTGTCAGAGGGAATAAATGTAAATGTGCCCAGGTACTGTGGCAAGGGTAGGGGGTGTGGAAATTAACTGAGCACCACTTTTGCTCAATCTGAACTTGTTTGACCTTTCTCATTTAAAATTTAACTTTATGTATAGATTTAAGGGGATTGTTTTCATGCATGTGTGCATGTGTGTCTTCTCATCTGAATCATCTAGAAATGAAAAACATAGTAGGAGGCAGTAACTGTGATTATAAATTGAGCTTATGATGAACAAGTTGCACTTTTGTTAGCACAGAGGGATGAATTTCTCTTTTTCAAAACCACAATCTTGCATGATTTAGTCCTTGTTTTTACAGCACTGTTGGGATTATCAGTGTACTATAGTGTCTTATGTGTCTTGCAGGTGTGATTTCCACTAAAGGTGTTCTTTGCTCTTTCTAGAAGGAAAAGCAAAGTGATGGATGAAAGATTTAAGGACAAATTGTCCAATCCTTTCACCCACCAAGAAGCAGGATCTGGTTTTCATGTGATGGCTTTGTGAGATGTGAGCTGCAGATGTGTTTCTAAAACAGCTCCACACAGATCTCTTGATCAAGCTCTTGGAGCAGACCATGGTGAAGTACAGGGTCAGAAAGTAAAACAAGCCTGATTAAAGTTTGCTCTGGACTAAAAGGGAGAAGGAAGGTTTATCCCAAAAACTGGAAGCTTTAAGGAACAAAGGATTACTATGGATTATCCAATAAATATTAGTTTTCAATGTCACCTGGCCACAGAAGAATTTGTAGGCATTTCTTGGACTCCCTCACTATATTCAATGCCTTTTAGCTGCAAACAAGATTTAGATTCAGAGTGCTTAATTTATGATTGGATGTACTTCAAGAGAGAGCCAGCTGTTCAGCCATGGTTCCTGGGATAACATCATTCACTCACAGGACAAGGAGGAATCTTTGATACACAAATTGTGGGGCACCACTCATTGCCCTGCACTGTACTGGGTCAGATCAGATGCATTCCACAGTCCCTCTTGACCTTAAAACATATGGATATAAGAATCTCTGAAACAGTGGTGCTGCTTGCCCACAGATCATCACCCTGTCACTGGAAATGAGGGGACAGTCTGTGCAATGAGAGCAGCTGCTGTGCTTTCCACATCCTACAATGGAGCATCTTAATGCTGCACTTACCTTCCCTCCACTATTTACACTGCATTCCTCACTGAAAGCGCCACCCAGGGATTATCTGATTCTCACTTTCCCCCCATGAATCATTTGAGACAACTGGGGGTTGTCATCATGGTTTTATTTTTATTTTGGTGTGTTAAAACATGAGAGTCAACAAATATGTATAAAACACTACAGGCAAGACAAATTTTAGCAATTCACATCCAGTTCTTTCACTGTGTTCACCTTTTGAAAATCTGCTTGTTTGACCCAGACAAGGGGATGACAGCTGTAATAAAGTCACCCCAGGAAGGTTTCTCTCATTGATCTGCTTGGACAAACAACAAGGATCAGGATTTTGCAGCATGAGCTCTTAACAATCTTGGAGACAGTCAGTGAAAGAGAAGAAATGTGAATAAGAGGTAAGACACAAATGTAGTTCTTCAGGAAGGTGGAGAAGATTGGCAAGTGGCTTTTGTAATCGCCATCAAAATTTGACTATTTCTTCAGCAAACCTAGTAAATGGGAAGAAATGGATCTGGGGAAGAAATATTCTCCCATGTTAAAAATAGACTTCAAATACTGGAGTGAACAGATTAAATATGAAACTGTTTGTGAATGAAAAATCCATTGAGGGATTATTCAGTTCAGCTGAAGGCCTTTACTGCATTTTTAAAGTGTTGAATTTTGACATTTTCACCTCATTACTCGCACCATTTTCCAGATGATTTAGGAATATGCTGAACAAGAGAGATCCATGTGGGACACAAGAATCTTCTCCCTTGTGCACAACCCATCATTTTTCCACCCTATATTTGTTCCCTGTCTTTTAGCAATCCACTAGAGGATCTTCTCTCTTGTCCCATTGCACCACAGCTTCTTTAGGAGATTTTGGCTAGGAAACTTCTCTAATGCCTTTAGAAAGCTGAGTGCTCTAAGATGAAAGTGAAGCTGTTTCTGTTTGGATAGAGGAAGGAACACTCTCCCCCTGGTAATCCCCTCCAGAAGAGCTGTAATGGGACCAAGCACAGCCAGTGTCATTAGTACAGCAAAATCATCAAAGCCTGCCCATTTTTCCCTCCATACTGCCGTGGTATCCTGGGACAAATCCTGCCACAGGCAGAGCAACTTTTTGTGCCTCACCAGAGACATTTTGCCTAACACTCCCTTGTGCTCTTGATCAGACCCTGCTCCTATTTTCCCAGCGCCTTTCATGACAGCTCACACCCTAAGCAGTAATAAACCTTCACTCCCTGAACCTACACAACGCAAATTCCTGGGTTTAAATCCTGAACCAAACTGAGGAGTCAGAGCTAGGTGAGCACGTGTCCTCACAGCCCCCTCTGATCGCATCTGTCTCATTTAATTTGTAGCTGTGTAAGATTTAACCTGTAAATGAAAAGTGAAAATTGAATTTCTACTGTTACTCAGTAGGCAGGCCAGGTTGCCTGTGGGCTTGGTAGCAGATGTGTAGTAAAAGAGGCCTCAGTACCTTTCCAGTGCCATTTATGGTGCACAGAAATCCACATGACCCTTGGAATGCTGACTGTGGTACCAACTGTGAACAGAGAAAGAAATCAAAAATGCTTACGTGGAAGGTGGGGTGTCTTTCTTCCCCAGGAAATTTCCTGTTAGTAGTCCTGGATAATACAAAGAAACTACACTGAACAACTACAAGAAGGTATAGTGAAAAACACCTAAATATTTTCATGTGCCCCTTGATCCTGGTTAAAAGCTGGTATATGGGTTTCCCACAATATTGTGAAAAAAAAATTGCATTATGAGAGTTTATACAGGCTGAGTTATTCTCATGTTTTTATGTGATAGATTTAGAAATGTGTTTTTAAAATGAGTCAACTAAACCCCAATTTTGATGTGAAATTTATCCTAGAGTGGTCATGCATTTTTTCCAAAGCAAAGCATTTGCTTGTGTTATATCAAAATGTCAGTTAGTTTTTATTTTGCATGTTATTCTCAGTCAGAATATCATTCATGTGGTACACAATGATCTCACTGGATAGAAGTGTGTTCTATCTCTTGGATTTGTAAATGAAAGCTGTAGTTTGGCGCAAGCCGTGCCAAAACTCGTGTTGTGGCTGTCTTGTGCCTTTCTCTGCCTCCAAGGGGGTAACTGTGGCATTAAGTTAGTCCTGTATTTAAGATATCATAGAGGCAGGAGAGAAGACAAGGGTAAAGAAGGGTTAAGAAAGTGTGAGCCAGCAATTTCTTGGGAAATTATTATTTCATCTGAAAAGCAGCATTGCTCTCCCATGTTGAAGAATGTGATATGTCCACTGGGAGTGGCCTTTTGATATTTTCTGTTATCTGTTAGCTTGCCAAAGCTGATTAAATTATTCTTGAAGTGTTCAAGGGCATATTGGACGGGACCCCAACAAGCTGGGCTGGTGGAAGGTGTCCCCACCCATGGCAGGGGGTGGAACTGGATGGTCTTTAAGGTTTCTTCCACCCCAAACCATTGCTGCTGAGATTCTGCATTATGATTCTGTACAATAATATGTTTGCATGGCTGTGGGGCACAGAATCAATGACAAAAACCATAAGGAAGACAGGAAAATGAACAAGGAAAATGCTGCCTAAACTTCCCACACACATCAAGGTGCAGCTCCACCTGCCCATCAGCCTTCTGCTCTTCTTGCTTCAATGGGGAGGCAATGCCAAATTCATGGGATCATTCCACATGCTTCTGGTGTGAGTCACAGAATCCTCTTGCAGAATCACAGAATCCTCTTGCAGAATCATAGAATGGTTTGGGTTGGAAGGGACCTTAAGCCCATCCTGTTCTAACTCCCTTACACCTTCCACTAGACCAACCCATCACACTTTATCTTTTATTTTAGGGACTTCTTAGGCAATGTTTACATTTTATTTCATTGCTGTCTAAGTAAGTGTTTTCCAACTATACTTAGCAATACATTTCTTTAATAAAATCCAATTTCAAAGTTGTTACAAACAGTTTATAAATCATTCTTTTTCTTTGATCTGCAAGAACTTGCTTACTTCTTGTTTAATTGCTTACTTGCTTACTTCTTGCTCTAAGCCCCATCCTTGAACACTTCCAGGATTCCAAGTCCTTCACTAAGAAGAGAAGGCAGGATATCTAAAAGTACAAGAGATAATGCACAACTAGATCCATAGAATATGCTGTGACAAGGTAGTAGAAGGAGAAATCTCTATGTGAATATTTCTATGAGAAACCATGACAGCTGTTTTCTAACATGAACTTGACAAGGCTTTGACTGTTCATATTCTGATTTTTGAGCTGATAACCAGCGGGGCAATGAAGAAATTTGCTTCCATGGTAAAGCACTGCACAATTAAACCTTCTCAGTTGAGTGCTGAATGCCTTCAGCTTCCAGGGAAGCTGAATACCTCACAGGCTTGTGTTCCCTGCCAGCTGCTTTGTAGATGTTAATCCACCCATCTGTGAACCAGCCACTCTACCCCAGCTGGAGGTGGGATACAGAAAGCACAGGGAAAATAGCCTGTTAAACCACGGCCATTTCCTACACTTGCACTGAAATGTGTGGCAGGACAGATCAAGGAAATGCATTTAAGAGAGAAACATGTAATTAATTTCTATTTTTTTTCCTCCTAATATTAATATTATAAATTTACTGTCTATTTATCGATTTTATTTAGCTCATTTAGAACTTCTGAAAGTGACAGACTACTTAAAAAATCATTCTAAATCATCAAAAGAGCAAGCTTGGCAACACATGCAGACTTTGTCCTCTAGATCCAGTTGCTGTGTTTCAAGGGCGTTGCTGAGAGAGGTGCTGTGGGGAATGGGAGAAGAGAGTACAAGGGAAGAGTATAAAAGTCAGCCTCAATGCCTAAAGGGCTTTTTGCCCTGGTAAGAATCCCAGCCAGATGTAATACAGGGCTCTTACTGAAAAACAGAAACCAAAGAGTCAGAAACAAAAAGGGATTTTACTTCTTAGCCAGCTTGTGTTGGGTTTCAAGTTGCAGCCTGGGTTTAAAGTTTAGCTCCAGCAGGAGAAAAGCAAATCAAGGGTCTGATCAGCTGCCAATGTTCAGTAGAATATTTCACAGATAAAATATTTTGATTTTGAATCATCATCAACTTCTAACCTTTCATAAGCATTGAACTTCACTCAGACTACCTTATGACACATCAGCAGGTATGTTAAAGGAGCCCTTGACCTGGGAGGAATTATTATATCACTAAGGCATATGAATTCCACTGTTCAACTGGTAATATTCACATTTTCTGCAGAAACCAGCTTTTAAGATATTTTTCATCTTTCCTTTCACTCTCTCTTTTCCTTTAAAGCTTTAGAATTTTTTATCTGTCCTCCTCTAGCTAAACTTAATGTTTTATCTGAGTGTTGAGATGAAAATGTACAGATTTTAAATAGAAGAAAAGCTGTTTACAGGCGTTAGATTTCCCTTGTTTTCCAATCTGTGCTGCCAAAAGCAATGAAGCTTACTCAAAGTATAAAACACCATTTGCCTTGGACATCTCACCTCCATTTAAAATAGTTTTGCACCTGTCAATGAGGTCATGATTAAAAGCATATTCAAATTGCCTTTTACAGAGGACTGTCACAGCTCACTAATAATTGTTCCTAGTCAAGCAAGGAAATTCATAGGATGTTTTCCTTTTTTTTTTTTTTCCAGTGGAAATTGAGAAATGGTATAACAGGTTATATACTTTAATGTCTGTAAGTCTTGCAGCTCATCACCACTGTAAATAAATTCATTGTTTTTCCGTTACTTTTCCATTCCATTTATCGCCCCTTCTGAGAATTACACAACGCACATGTGCCTCCAGGAGTTTGTTGAATTCTTATCAGATATCAGGTGAAGTTGCTGCTCTACCCTTTCTATCTGAGAGCTCTGAGCCAAGCCCTTTGGGAGACTGCAGGAGGGAAACATTCCTGGAATGTTCACATGTGGGACACAGTAAAGAGAAATAGGAGCCTTAGCCCTGAGCAGAGCCATAACTAGAAAATCTCATTGCTTTGATTTCCTTTCAAACAATGCTGGGCCAAAGGAAAGATCTCTCATCTTGCAGAACTGACCCCATAGTTGCAGTTCTTCCTCACAGGGAAGGGAAGAAAAGTTGTGTACAACCTTCTTGCATAAAAATATCAGTCTCATAAGTGAAAACAAGCTCTATGTGTTTTTGATAGGCTGGAGAGCCTTTGGGTAATTATCAGTATCTTTCCATGAAAAATGGAAATAAACAAACTGATGAATAAGGACATTTGCAGTAGAGGAATTGGGAAGGGTTTAAATTTCTTATCTTCATGGCAGATGATTCCTTTTCTTTACCCTAAACATGCATACTTTTTTTTTTAAATTTAATCTGACCAGCTCTTTTTCCTTTTTCTAGCCCCTAGTAAACACGATTGTGAGCCTATAAAATCCCTCTCTTTATCTGTAATGTGGATGCAGCAGTAGTTTGCAGCAGCTCCACACATTTTCAAGTCAGTAAAAGTGACACTAGTTCTAATGTAATAAGCTTAGAAAGTGCATTTATTCAAGCAGTTAATGACTCTTGCTACAGTACGTTTTCATTAGCTTGTTTTTTATTTTCTTTCTGTTTTCAAGTCCTCTCTATTGTGCAAGGAATGATGAAGCTTGGTACCATGGCAGAGGCTTTTGATTTGCTTGCAAGCAGCAGCAGTTCTTTGAATGGCCTCAAGCTGCACCAGGAAAGGTTTAGATTAGCTGTTAGGGGGGAAAAAATACCACAGAAAGGGTTGTAAGGCGTTAAAGGATTTTTCCAACTTCAGTGATTCCTTCTGGAGGGGGCTGACAGCTGGTCTGTGAGCCAAAGGTTTGAGCCAGCAGGGGAAGAAATTGAAGAAGGAAGGAAGGAAGGAAGGAAGGAAGGAAGGAAGGAAGGAAGGAAGGAAGGAAGGAAGGAAGGAAGGAAGGAAGGAAGGAAGGAAGGAAGGAAGGAAGGAAGGAAGGAAATGAAGAAGACAAGGTCATTTGCGTGGGAACCAAGAGCACAGAGATAAGCAAGGGATATTTGCAGGTAGAGAAACAAAACTAATACGTGCCTTCAGGATTTTTGTAAATGCTTTCCAAATCTGTTCATGCAGATTGCCCTGCACCAATAAATAGGATCAGCTTTTTATTGGGACCAATGATTTAATTGCAGGATTTGTCAGGAAACATGCTTGGTTAAGGGATGTATAAAAGAGGAGAAGAAGCAGCAATAAAAAAAGCCTTTGATACATTGGTCAGTGTGTCATTTCTGTCCATCTCAACTATGACAACTCCTTGCCTCTATGATTCCATGAATGTCCAATTCTCTGAATCTTCTGCACCATATTGCCTTTTCCAAAATCCCATGAGCATGTCTCAGGTTAGCCAGGCACATCCAACATAAAGAACCTCTCACATCCATGTAAAGGCACCTGTTTTGCAGTTCTCGGGAGATGATGTCAGCCTGCAATATTCAAGGACTTTGCCCATAGAAGCATAACCCTTCTCCTCATCCAAATATTATTACACTGCAAATAAATTGGGGTTTTTTATTCTTTGTTACTCAAATTGCTTTAGCTGGGGTAATTACATGTGCTTCAGGTGTCTTATGCAGAGGCTGGTTTTGTGAGTCTCCTTTTCAGTCATCTCCTTAGACCTGACCTGGCCTAACACCTTCCCTACCAACTGTTCTCATCACCTGGGTCCCTCTGGTTTGAGGGCTTGTTCATCACCAGTAATTAAAGCAAGGAAATGAAATCCAATAAATATATAAATAGAGAGATGTGTAACCACAGTAATAATCTGTATGAGATGTAGAATTCAGCTGACTGTAACTCAGCTGCCTCTAAATCAGCCTTGGCAGATTTAACCAGCTTTTCCTATGTACACTGCTGAAAAGTCTCCACAATTATAGAATGATTTTATTTTCTAGGCAGGTAGAGCTTTAGTTGCTGCTTTTCTGTATAAAATCTTGTATGTTTCAGGGCATCCTGACAGTTCAAAGCAGGGCATTCTTCATTAAATGCTCTCTACTTTGGAAGTGTCCTCCAAGCCACTTGGATTTTGTGTCTTTCAGAAATATTTATGCATTTCCCTGCGCCTTTGTGGGATTAGATTGCAGGATAGAAATATGTCAGATTAGACTTTTAAAAATATTTCTTTAGCTTTCAGATGTCAAAGCAGATATTTGTTTAGGAAATAGGTAATGAACAGTGGACATAATAAAAAGTCAAAGCCTGTTTTCAGCAAGTATGGCCAGGAACCATATAAATACTGTTAGAAAAAGCAATGTGAGCTGCACGGCAAGGTCTCACTTCCAGTTTTAGCCATACTGTGTTTTCTCATTAAAACAAGGAGCAAGAAGTAGGTTGTGAATCAGCGGCAGCGTTTCCTAAATTGACCTCGCCTTTGGTGCCAGTAATAGAACTGGGTCTTTATGAGTGCTCATGCCTCTTAACATGCCCAGCTGGGCCATGTCTTTATAGGCACTTATGCTATTTGCATCACAGTGGCAGGACCGATGAAAAAAGTCCTGGGGCCATGCAGCTGCCATTTCTTTAAAGTACCACCACTCCAGCACGTTTAAGGCTTTAAACAAAATGTGTTTTAATGGGTTACCTCTGTGTCCAGACTGAAAAAAAAAAAAAAATATATATATATATATATATATAAGCTGACACGCTGGACTTGAGTGCAAAAGACTCCAGTGTGCCTGCTGGGATGCAAGAATCTGGAATATAAGGGATGGAGGAAATATTTGAGCACCTGGGCAGTCCCAGCTGCTGCTCTGGGAAGAGTGACCAGTGTGGACAACCCATTCCTTCCACATGGATTCTCCTGGGAATGCAGAGAAAGGACTTACTGCTTCTCTTGGTGAGAAAATGCTGTTCTCCAGTGGACTAGAGGCTCTGAAGAGAACTGATATCTGAGACACCAGGAATTGAAAATAATTCAGCAAGTCATTCAATGTGGGTTTATGAATAAAGCTACCAATAAGCCAAATTGCAGGAGATGGGGTAAAAATCAGTGGCACTAATAGTAATGCTGTAATAGTTGTCAACTCTACAGATATTTCTTATAACTGAGAGAGAAAAAACGTGTTTCTATAGTTGGAAAAGATCTATCTATAGAAATAATCACACATGACTGGAAGATGTATGACCCATAATCTGTCTGAGTGTCTTGGCCAAAGGGTTCCTTTAACACCGCTCGACCCAAAAGGCACAGAAATGTTAAAGGAAAGGGATGGGAGCCCCAAAGCCTGGCTCCCTTTCCATTCATGAAGTTTATTTTCCCTTCAGCTCTACACTGAGAAGCTGCTCTTTGGTTCTTTTCTCGTGCCTGACTGGGCTGCCATGAACTGAAACATTTCCATATTTCATTTCAGCAGCAGTTTCACTCCAGTGGTGGATGAAGTGATTCAGCTTCAGGGCCTATATACACCTCAAAGTTTTTCTGAGCCTTAATGCTATTTTGTATTTTAAAAGCTGCTACAAAAATGAAAATTATTTTTCTATATTAATCAAAGTCAAAATATTTTAGTTGCTTTATTGTCTGGTGAGAAAACACAAACAGTGCAAATTTTAAATAGTATCCTTCCTGAACCAAAAACATGGTGTCTTTATCAAGATGTTCTGTTTTTCTTGTAGGATCTTTTCCTCACATTTCAGTGTACCATCCCATAATAACATCATCACTGTCTGTGTTAGTTATTAAATTAGCTTGAGCCAAGACCAGGCAATAAGTAAAGGATGGTTCCCTCTGCCTCTAGTAACTAGAGAATTAGAAAAAAAGTGCTGCTTATGTTAAGAAATAATAAAAGTTATTTTACTTTATAGTATAGATTAATTGAAAAAATAATACATTAGAAGGTTATAAGGTTAAATTGTACCTAGTAGTGAATGGGAAAAGAAGTCTTTTGATATTTCATATTAACAGAGCGGAAGATTTGGATTTCCTTTTCCTTTTCATATCAACACAGATATCAAAGGACATAGATCCAAGAAGTACATGGATACATGTAGTATCTTGGGTGTCACTTTAGCATTTCCAGTCTGCGCAGCACAACTCACAATTCAGGTTAAAGAGGACTACAGAAAGCAAGGAATGCCTGCATGGCAGCCAATAATCTGTTCTGAAACCTGGGCTGTGCTTGTGACAGTATTTTGGACTAGTCACCTTCCTGAGGGGATTCTCAGAATTAAGTTTTGGGATCCTAAAATATTTCCATTAACATGGGATTTATCTTCAGGCAAATGATTAACTTTGACTTATTGGCTAAAATTATTTTGATGAGACTGAATGAATTGAAATATTGAAGAAATGTGCACAGCAATGTCCTTTAATGAAGTGTATAGCTTTTGTAAGTTCAGTCTTGCAATGTTGTTTTATTTTAAGAAGATAATGCCTATATATCTGTGCATGTGGATTTTATTTTAAAACTGATTTTTATTTACTTGCATCGAAAAAAAGATAGGAAACACATCTTTTTCCTCTCTACAATTCCAGTAAAATCACCAGATATTCTATTGGACAGCATAAATGACATTGTATTCTGCTGTAGGACAAGTCATAGCTGTGACAAAACCATATGATTGCAGGGACAGCTGTTTATAGTGGAAATTTCTTTAGGTATGAGGAGGTTACAGAAAAGAGTCAATATACAGCTATAATATGCTAAATATAATATACCAAATATAATATCCAAAATGTGTTGCAGGTAGTATAAAACAAAGAGATTATTGAAGAGTGGATGATAGGGATATGAAATGCAGCCCTGGAAGGGCTGTTTCATGTTTCTTTTTTTTAATTTAGTTGCATTATGTATTTAATTTCTTCATCCTCTGTTAGATCTTTGTTATTTTTATGGTTTAGTTTTTCTCCCTTTAGTAACTAATGAGTGATATTACAGAACTGGAGTATTTAACAAGAAAAAGCAAAGGTTTAATATTATTTTAAATATGCAGATAAGAGAAAACAATTTGTTTAGTGACAATAAAAGTTCAAAGGATTCTTGTTTTGGTGTTTGTTGTTATACAGATTTTCTCACTTGGAAAGAGAATTACCATTTAGAAAAAAAACGTGAAAAAAGTCAGCAAAAGTCGATGTTATTGAAAATTATATTTTAATTGTATTCTCTTTAATGAAGCAATTTTCCTTTTCAGAAAAGAAATTATGTTCTTCAAAAAATAACCTTTGCTATCCAATATCAACAATATTGCAAAGCAAGTTTTGAATGCGTGATAAGTTTTGGGGCTACGTCTTTGGATACAAATGTCTTTCCACAGTTTGCATGACCTTAATAATAAACTCCTGAAATATAAGGATATTCTGAAATCATAGCAGATACCTTCCTATACCTTCCTCTACATATATATAATGTATGCTACATTATACATCATGAAATGTAGCCTGAAACTTATCCAGAATGAAGGACATCTCCTTGTTTTGGTGCTGAAAAGCTTTGAAAATTTCCTGAGTTACACCTTTGGAAGTGAAGAGCCTGTGCTGGTATTTTTTGGACTAATTACAGTAATATATTTAGATTTAGATTAGATAGTTCAGAAATCTTTGCCATGAGGGTGGGCAGACCCTGGCACAGGGTGCCCAGAGAAGCTATGGCTGCCCCTGGATCCCTGGAAGTGCCCAAGGTCAGGTTGGATGGGGCTTTGAGTACCCTGGGATTGTGGAAATGTCCATGGTTGACCTTAGAATGGCCTTAAAATGAACTTAAAATCCCTTCCAACCCAAACCAGTCTGGGGTTCTGGAGCCAGCTGGGACAGTGGGAGGTGTCCCTGCCATGGCAGGGGTGGCACTGGATGGGCTTTGGGGTCCTTCCTACCCAAACCATTTTGTGGGTCTGTGGTTCTGTATTTCTGTTCATGGCCTTTCAGGTACAGTAGAACACATCAAAAATGGAAATATGTTTGGAAATGCAGTGTGGTTTTGGGGGAAGAAGGGTGGGAGGTGGTGACACATCAAGCCCTCCTGGCAGAAATCTGAATCCTGCTCAGTCTTTGCTGCCCCATCATAGAGCCATGCCTGGTTGTGTGGTGAAAAGATGTGAAAAGAGGTGCTCTGTAGCAGAAAGTCTCCTGTCCCAAGCTGTTAGCTCATCCTGTAGCACTCTGCATTCAGGTGATTTTGATGGACTCATTAGGGCTGGGCTCAGCTTCTGGAACCTGCATTGCAGCAGCACCTGAGTGCCTCAGAGTCTGGCATTTTGCTTGAGTGAATTGTGTCTGCAGGGTTTTTCAGGGAACAGAATAAACTCAGAAATGCTTTTACCAGTAAAACCTTCAGTGACAAATTTTCTTTCATTCTAAAATGTTTATTCTTTTCTTCTAAAATGTTTATTCTTTTCTTCTAAAATGCTGTGCCTTGGTCAGGGAGAGCCAAGTGATTAATTTTGGAAGGTTTTCTTCCCTCCTGTTTCTGGATTGCTGACTGAAGCCTCCAGAGTGGTGATCAGCTCTGGCACTGAGATTTCTGCCTCTGCAGCTCATCTCTGTGCACTGAGGTGGAAACGCAAACTTTACAGGGGCGCTCATTAATGCAGAAATCCTTCTTAAATGCACTTAAATTGTCCATGACACAAACATAGTACTTACCATCCCATATACAGTGACATGGCTTTATTTCCATAATTTGTGATTGGCTCCAATAAACTCCAACATTTCTTGACTAATTTTTTTATATTTGGAAACAGAGAACTTTCTTATAAACTTCTCTGCATAGTGGTTGGTTACAAATTTGTTTGGTCGGCCTTTAGATATGTTTGGCACATTTTGGATATTTTCTTTAAAGATTCTAAAGATTCTAAATATTAATTATGAGTTAATTCTAAAGATTTTTTCCCATTATTTTTGAAATAGATTCAAATTTTTGCTTTTATTAGAGTATGCCATGTTTTATTTTGAAGGTCCAGAGTTCTTACAGCCATGTAATGATTCTAGTCAAGGAAAATTAAAACTGTTATTTTTTGAAAGATTTTTATTAAATAAGTTTCCTAAAAAGAGCTAGGACTCAGTGTATTGATAACTGTTGAACCAGTAAAATTCAAGTCAGGAAGTGACAGACAGAAAACAATGCATAAATTAATTTTTAATTTCTGTCTTACCTTTTCCATTTGCTTTGAGTTTTGTGTATTTTAAAAGTTGGAGGGCCTGATATTATTTATTATTTATTAAGAAATAATTAAACCTTTAGCTGGTCATTAGGAGCAGGAGTTTGGTCCCTTGGGGTCTTTCAGAGGAAGAAGAGATCAACAGAGCTCAGTCTCAGGCAGGCTTGGGCTCAAGGAACTGCTCAGGCTCCTGCTGAAAGATATCATTAATTTTCAGGATGAATTGGAACATTGCAGGGATTCTGGCTTTTTTGGCAAGTGCAACTAACATCCCTTTCTAAATCTGAACAATATCACAGTGTGTGCTTGCACAGGCTGGACTGACAGGGTATTCTTAATGGTGAAATAATAAACAATGAAAAGTCATCCTGCAGCAAACTGTCAGGACAAGAGGAAATGGCCTTAAGTTGTGTCAAAGGAGGTTTAGATCAGACATTAGGTAACATTTCCTCACAGACAGGATGGCCAGGCTTTGTCATGGGCTGCCCAGGGCAGGGGTGCCTTGAAGGGTTCAAAAATTGTGTGTTTGTGGCACTTCAGGACATGGTTTAGTGGTGAATATGGTGGTGGTGCTGGCTTGATTTTCCAACCTTAACGATTCTGCAATTCTGTGAAATGCAAGCATAAGAAAGAGAAGAATTTAGCTACTTTCAGGGTTTAAAGCAGCACCCAATCTACTTGTATCATAAAGTGATGAAAAGGGTGATTTTCAGTAAGCTGACATTAGTCTCATGTAATTTATATCCATTTTCTGTTTCTGCACATACTTTACCTGTGCTCCAGAAAGCAAAGGAGTTTTTCGCAGGCAGCATTGATGGCAGGGTTTTATTTCAAGAGTGGGTCCTGTGCTAGCTCCTTATCACTTCTTAAGATAATCTCTGTTTTGATAAATGAATAAACACTAAAGTGTTTATCCTCAGTAGGTAACTTCCATCTGTTTGAGGGAGGCATTGCAGGTTCACCCTGTCTCTCCTTTCTGTACTATTTCCAGTACTTTTCATGAGCAGTTTTAATTATTTCTAGCAATATATGTTCTCTGGACATTTACTGCTGTTAAACAATTTTTAGAGGACATTCCCATCATTTTTCTTTCAGCCTGCATGAACAGTAAATATCCTTAGTAGAGCTGAAGTTCTCACAATCCCTTTTTTCCCCTAAATATATTTTATTTCCTAGAGCAGCTGATCTGCTCTTACAACATCATTATTTTCGTAAATTCAGCTCATAGGTGTCTAGTTCCAAACACTGCAAGGGTTTTTTTGACCACTCTCTGTTGCAAATAATTATTCTGTTTTATGGACTCATCTAGAAAGGATTTCTTGCTTTATATACACTTTTCTCTTGATATAATTGAAATTATTTTGATGATGTCTCTGGATCTCCTTGAGAGCCAGATTTCATACCCTGAAACACAGTGGAATGCTTAGGCATGGCTCACTGAATTATTTTACACACTCATATGTAAAATATAATGTAATGTAATACAATATAATGTAATGTAATATAATATAATGTAATGTAATGTAATATAATATAATATAATGTAATATAATATAATATAATAAATATAATGTAATATAATATAATAAATATAATGTAATATAATATAACTAATATAATATAATACAATAATATATAATATAAGTATATATATATAAAGTATTATTTTTATATTATGTTTTAATTTTATACATCTCATGATTGGAAATCTGTCCGGAAAAATTGCTTTCTTTCATAGCTCTACAATAATTCAAGAATCAAAGCAGATAAATCTGTTATCCCCACCCTTGGTGGTTTTCATCACCCAGCTGAATAAAGTTCTGAGCAATCTGCTCTGACCTCAGATTTGGGCAGGAGTTGGACTAGAGATGTCCTGAGATTCCTGTGATCCTACTGGCACAATCAGCACCTGCTCAGAACAAAATGTTGTGGTTTTGGTTTTTGTTTTCTTATTTTTTTTTCAGGAAAGAAAAATGAAGCCACAAATGCTCTGCAAGAGTTTAACATTTGAGTTATTTAATTATTTTCACTTTTTTTTTTTTTTTGGTAGGAATATATTTTTCCCCCACTTTTTGTAGATTGCATATTGCTTAATTTTCCTCAGGTCTTTTCTTCAGTCTTTCATTCATGGATTATCCACAGTGCCAGTCATACCTGTAAAGGAAGGTGTGATGGATTTAGCATTAAGCTTTCATTATAAATGTGGTGGCAAATGTGTAATGTCTTGGTGACCTCCCCTTAGGTTTTCATACACAAAATTGTTCCCAAGTCTTGCAAAATCCTCCCATTTAAAAAGTTTTATATTGCACAATGAAATGTCAATTGACCTTATGGCAAAAATAAAAAAAAAATATTGGAAAATCAGTGTAAAGCCAGTGTTGGCATTTGCTGGACCTGTGTTTGCTCAGAGGTTGTGTCCTCAGGTGTCTCAGGGAACTCTCAGGTGGCCTGGGTGAGCTTCAGGATCTCTCCTTCTGTGACTTCTCCACCCACCACTGGTCCTTTGGAAGTAGGACTCAGAATTAATGTGTAAAACAGTTTCTGCTTTACAAGATTCATGAATTTTGTACTGTGGCAACCAATTTTCCCTCTCCTTTAATAGAATTTATTTTTCAAATTTATGTCTTTTACGTTATGCTCATTATTTTGGCCATATCCCATTTTATCTGAAATTCTGAGTGTCTGTTTTTTCATTCTCTCTCAATTCCCATCTCAGGAGTGGATGTGAAGGGTCTGAGCACATGGCAGCAGTGTGGTGCCCCACTCTCAGAATCCCTGGTTTGGAATGGTGCCATTACATGATATTTATCTGCATGAAATTTAAAGGAATCTATCTTTAGTAAAACGCATTTGCAGCTGTGACGCTGCCATTTCAAGGTTTTCATCAAAAGGAAACACATCTCTGGGGAAAATTGTTGGTTCTCAAGTGTCTCCCCCATCCTCAATGCTCAAAGCAAGCCCAGTGTGGAATTTTGGGTCACAAAGCAAGCTCCACCAGGTGATGATTTGCCTCCCAGCACGTGGTTTGATTAGACTGCTTCAGTTTTATGTTTGATTGATTCTTTTCACAACTGCAATAGGGAGGAAAACTACAATTTATTTACACGTAGCTGAAAGAAAAGTGGAACTCAGATGTAAGGTATGAAAGGTCTAAACTTGAGAAAAGTCACCATTCCAGTGCCTGGCCACCCTCTAGGAGAAGGGACTTTTCCCAAAATCCACGTAAACCTCCCCTGACACAGCTCCAAGCCCTTGTGCAGAGTTTTAAAGTTTTCCATTTGGGTATTTATTCCAGCACACTTTTCCCATTTCAATGATTTCAGAGTTGTGATGTTATAAAAATTAGATTATGACAAAATCCAACCATTCAGTGTAACATGAGACATGAATCACAGGATCATTAAGGTTGGAAAAGAGCTCTAAGGTCATCTAGTCCAACATTTGGCTGATCACCAGAGTCGTGCTATGAGATAGATTAAATAAAACTCAATAAGAGACAGATAAAAGATTGTAAAGATCTTGGATAGCAAAGCTGATTAGGTTTTCACATAACAAAAATACACTAAATGAAGTAATGTATTTAATTTAATGAAAGTGAGGCTACAACCATTAGGAGTCTGGGCTCGTAGTTTTGAGCTGATCTTTGCTTCTTAACATACTTCTACAGTTGTCATGACAGAGGCTTTACCCACCATCCCCTGCTCAGCTGCAGCAGGTAAATGCTGTTTTATTATCCCTTAAATTAAAAAACTGTAAATTTGGACCTGTATTTTACCAAAGCTGATTTAATATTCAGCATATTCAGGACTTTTTTTTTTTTTTACAGTCAAATTTATGCACTTTCTACTTTCTGAGGATTTAAATATAATGAGTTTTAGAATCTCTTATTATAAATACACCAAATTATTTGCAGGATAATGGATGGAGAGTGATGAATTACCAGAACATAAATCTGTAGCATTCACTCATGGTGGGAAATAACAGAGGAATGGCAAAGTTGATTTATTACTTGCTGGTGTATCTATTCCTGTTTGTGAGTGTTAAAATTACAGTACATAGAAAAAATTTAATTAAAGTTATTAAAATGAGAAAACTATTTTCTGTTTTCTATTCCATAGCTGTAAAAGTTTTTCATTTGCTCATAAATTTAGGGATAAGTGTAACATTCATCAAAGTGTAAAGAACAATGTTAGACATAGAGCTTATTGTAAATCTCATATTTCATCAACAGAAAGGATAATGTGTGTCAGAGAGTGCAAGAACTCTGGGCTTTAGAAAGCCTAGCACAGAAAGAAATCATATTTCATAGCTATCTGAAATCCTCATACAGACAAAACACATTAAATCCATTTGAATGTTAAAGTAATACATATAATATGGGCATGATGATTTTATTTCATTTGAGCCATGACTTTTCAGTACATTGAAGAAGTCTCCTTGTGATAAATTTCAGGACTTCTTTCTCTACTGTGTTGTAAATTCTCCCAAAAAGCAAGAAAAACCAGCAGTGTTTACTGGGAGGGAAAAATACATCCTTTATTTGATGTTCCAGCATGATCCACATCTACAGGAGGAAAGACACAACAAAATCTTTCCAAATCTACCAAAACCACTTTTCTATCAAAGAGATCGTGGGGGGAAAAATGAGTTAAGAAATGGCTTTCTCCTTTCTTGATGGGTTTTTATTCTCTGATACTTTATTTTATTGATTTCTAACCTTCAAGCAATTTGAATGAATTTTGCAGTGATCTGATATGGAATCTCTCTGGAAACAGCAATGAGTTTTACCCAGGAAAGGGAAATAGAATAGGCAATTAGATCAGTTTCCCAAGTCTGAAGTAAAAGCCAGCCCAGGTAAG